>NC_060158.1:8088974-8146340 GCF_021292245.1 Micropterus dolomieu
CGAGGCAGCGAAATGTAAACATTTTAGACAAACGGTTGTTTCTTCAGTACGCGACCAAAGAAAGAGCCCAGCTAGCCACTACGTACCTTGAAAGTCGGGCTGAGCTGTAATACGGTCCTCTCTTCGAGTTCTTCCGCACCGGATTTAACGGGATGCTGTCAGCCATCTTGGCTGGGCAGTCCACAGCCTGACGTCACTCTAAAAAGCCTTTAGGATTTATGCTGCATTCGCGTACTGTGTAAAAATATCGTAACTATAAAAGAAGAAGTAACGTTAACAGGACCGCGAGGTTTACGGTTTCTTTCCGTCATTCTGTCGCTGTAACACAACGAAGCTCTGGGCGACGGTTCTCTAAAAATAAGCAATATAAACAAAGAATGTGTGTCATCTTACCAAAAGTAGTCCTGATTGAATGTAATAAAAAGGAGTGTGCGCTTCCCAGGAGACGCAAAAGGCAGCAATAGTGACCCACTGTGAAGTGACGAGTAAAATGTATAGTTTGCACAGCACGGGGTGCTCAAGTATATTAAAATCAAATTAGAATAAACCGTGAACGACTTTGGAGCAGATATGTATTGATAAAGATCATGACATGTGATTGAAAGCTCAGAAAAGCTTTTAAGTGAACCTTTGAGAGGAGTATTTAATGCCCCTTCCCTAAACACACCCCTTTTCAACAAGTCTAAAGCTGACTACTCTGTCTTACTTTCTTTATTTTTCATTTAAGAACCAGACAATATACCATATAAGTCATATATTTAATTGGTGTGTGTCTCCCAACATAATTTGCAACAGCCAAGGAAATATCCACTAATATGAAAAAACTTACACTTTCTGATGTGCTCTCTGTAAATGATGAGGTAGAATTACCTGTTTGTATATGCATCCACTCACAGCTGTGATATAAATCTGTTAACATCATAAACTCTGGAATGCAAAATGAAAACAGATTACACCAAAACAATGACAGCTTTAACAGCTTATTATTATTATCGTTATTGTTGTTGTCGTTATTATTATGTTATGTTTCACCTTGAGAAGGGTTTTGCTGCAGGCCTACAACAAGAGCATTAAAGATAAAGATACAAAAACATGTTAACAAATGCATTTTGTATTAAACATTATACTGCAGTTGTTTGCAGGAAAAATTATGCTTTCTTGCTTACATAATGCATAAGCTCAAGAGAGAGGTAACATCTGGAAAAGTAGTTACAGAGATTAAGCTAAATGAAATGAAAGAGACTGTTGAATTTTTTTTGTAATTTCTGGGAAGTAGTGGGCGAAATAGCATCAAGACAAATAAGCTCTTTACAGTGGTTAAACAGAGAGAGGTAGTGAATTGAACATACAGACAGTTTGTTCTAGCTTTTATTCGGTCCAACTGTTGTTCAAGAATGACAATTTCTCATCATCACATTGACAATAGCTCACTGCAACTTGTAATTGTGGGTATTTATGAGCATATTTTGTGCTTTGCACCAGCTATCAGTACTGGGCAGCTGTCCGGAGGAGATAGCGCACTCGTTGCATTATTGATTTGAACAGATGTTCCCTTCTTCAGAGCAGCCCTTCCTCAAAGCACCGTAGGCATTCTCAGGTACAAGTTAAACAACTTATTTAATAGAAAAAAACATTCACAAATGGCAGCAAAGCAAAATGTGAATACCCTACTATTCTCTGTCAATTGATAAAAAGTTTTTTTTAAGTATATATACAATACATAATAACAAACAAGGTGTTTTACAAATATTTTAACGTCCATAATAGATTGCATAAGTATCAAGTCCCCATTCAGCTTTTTTTCAATTGATTCCAATTTCTTTGCTGTCATCTATCAGCATAGAAAAATGCCTATTATTTCCCAGGTCCATGCCTGTCTTGGTTCGACTTGTTATTGGACTTCCTGCAGTGCTCACTCGGTCCATGCCTGCAGTCAGAGGGTGAAGCTGAGAGATGCCTCTGTTCTGAATCACTGAGATCTCGTTGTTCTTTGTGGCCAGGCTGTTGGCGATAGCTGTCGCATAGCGGTTCCAAAATCCAGGGTCTACATTCATTGCTCGAGCTGCCAGGTCCTTCTGAAACATTTCCCCAAACTTCACGGCCTCTCCACCCAGAAGGGCCATGGGGTTTTCTACCGACAGCCGCCGGCCTCTCCTGGCTGGTGCATTGTTCCACATGTGAGTTCCCATATGAACCTGAAAATAACATTTAAGATATTAGATTTGGTGGATGCTTTGATTTCAAAAATCAAACATGTTTAGCATGGACGGTCCCAAATACAAACCCTCTATACTCTCTTAACGCATCCATTCTAAATACTACTATACTGACAGGCTTATTGAAAAAAAGAGAATATCAAAAAATTTCATACATATTTTTTGACTTGGAAAAAAATCCCATGTGCTTACAAGATCTTAAAATACCATAGCTCCACTAGCATAGGTTTTCAAATACTGATTTAGAGCTGAAACGATTAGTTGATTCATAGATTAGTAGCTCAACAGAAAATCAATCAACAACAATTTTTATAATCGGTTATTCGAGTTTTGGGCTTTTCAAATGTAAAGACTTTAAGCTCTTCTTTGTCTTGTATGATAGTACACTGAAATATATTTTGGTTTTGGCAGACTCATCGATAGGGAAAATAATTTTAATTTGCAGCCCTATAGGCCTACTGATTTTTTTGAGAATCAAGTGACATAACATGTTGCAGGCATGTTGTATACATGAAAAAAAGTCTTCAGGGTCTTCCTCAGATTTAAAAACCTTTTTTGGGGCGAAGAGAAAGGAACTAAAATAGCCATAATAGGACAGATGTGGTGGTAAAATATGGACAGGGCATTATAAATTCATGTTGAATCGTATGTGGATTTAGAACAGACTTTTATTTTGAAGGGTGCATGTTAACACTTCCAGTGTTTCAAATTTACATAAAAGTGTAAATGTATTCTTATAAGAATAAATAAGTTGTAATGTAAAAAATCTGTCTTGTAAAAACATTTTTGATTAAAGGGGAATGTTCTGCATTTACAACTGGCTGTACTTTCTCTTGTCCATCTGCATTTTTATGTTCCCCTACAATTACAGGTAGGTTATGTCAATGCCATTTACACTGCCATGCAATAAAATCCAGTCCCTGGAAGTATGGTTTTATCCATATACAACACAATAGACCCACTACACTTATGTACTGGAAACACACAAACAAAACTGTGGATGACCCTCCATAATCTTATGACAATATGTAATATTTCACAAAAGGGACGTATTTTTCACAAAATATGTCAACAAAGCTATAAGCTTGAATGCAGACAGCACAACAGAAAAACAACCATTCTCTACCTTCAGATTGCCTTTCGTGGTGAAAGCTCTGCCGCAGACGGAGCAGACGAACGGTTTCTCTCCGGTATGTGTGCGCTCATGGATCTGTAGGGCGCTGGCTGACGAGAAGTTCTTCCCACAGGCGTTGCAGTTGTGCTGCTTTGGGGTTCGACGAGGGGGAGCAGGGCCAAGCAGGGAGGTCACAGCTGGGCTGCCGACTGATGCATAAGTCGGAGGGATGTGGACGCTAAATGGTGGGTGCTGCCCTTCAGACAGGTTGTTTGGTTGACTGTGACCGTTCACCTCGGTTTTTATCATGCCTGATGATGTGCTGGTAACCAGGCTGGGAATGCTTTGACCTGCAGCTGAAATGAAAGTGCAGAGGTGAAGTTTTTCTCCCTTATAATGTAGTTTTATTTAAATGTTCTATAGATTATTCAGACATGAAAAATTTTAAAAATATTTGAACAACACATTGAACTTTAGTAGGCTCAATTTAATACAATATTGCAAATGTACCTCTTTCTCTGCTCAGTTGGAAAGACATACTGAAAGGAGTCTCCTCTTTCACACATAACTTGCTGGTGTGTATTCCCCTCAGCTCTTGGGCCACTGCGGCTGTTGATGCAGAGGTAGGAGACTCAGATTGCTCTCTCTTCACTGAGGCTGCCAAAGCCTCTTGGGATTCTGGCCTGTTGTTCGCTGCAGGTGATTTGATCGTCATGCCTTCTGAGTTACTTTGAATAGGAGACGCTGATAGACGAGGGGAACAGGAGGATTCGGACAGGTTTGGGCTGTTTGCGCTGCAGTTCTCCACCCTTGTCTCTGATAGGGAGCATTTAACATTGAGTTGGTTGCTGTCATTAAAACCATTTGTTAGGAATTTTATACCGAAGGAGTTTAGGCTTACAGTGGAGTCTATCATCCTCATTTGGTTCTCCAGAGCAGCTATACTTGAAACAATGGCGGAGGACTTAGGAGGGGAATTACAATCAGAGATCAAGGGTTTAGATGAATTTGCACCTTGCTCCATATTCTCTACCTCCTCTTCCTCATTGTCATCATCCATTGAAATATCATCAATGAGGTCATTGCTATTGCTGCTGAGGCTGTCAAAGTTCCTCTCGCTGACAGAGATATCGCTGTCTATCTCCTGCAGCCCGTCCACCAGAGTTGAGTCTGGAATCTGCCCGACCATGTGCATACGAATATGCTGCTGAAGGACAACAGCATTGTTGAACTTCTTTTGGCAAATAGGACATGAGTGTTGTACTTGAACAGGAGGATTTTCTCTGTGAACACCAATGTGAGCCTTTAGGTTGCCTTTGGTGGTGAAAGCTCTGCCACATACTTTACATTTAAAGGGCCTCTCCCCAGTGTGAATGCGGTAATGCATCTTTAGTGCACTCTGACAGCTGAGGACGCGGTGACAGAGGATGCACTGGTTGGGGTCTATGATCTTTTTGTCAATGTTCTCCACCAGCTGCTGAAGCTTTGAGGTTTCAGATGTTTGCATAGAGTCTAGGAGACCACCGGTTGGGAACTTAGTTTCATCTGAGTTGAGCGAGAGGGGCGGAGAGTTGGAGACAGGGGATGCTGAAGTGACAGGTTCAGGTGTGGTGGCCACAGATGGGATCATACTGCTTGCTGCTTCTGTTACTGGGTTGGCTCTCAGTCTCACGGAGCAGTTTTGGGGCAGGTGTACCCCTTCTGTTTTCAGTATATTGGATGCTTCTGTCTCACGATTAGACTGTGGAGACTCTGAAACAGGAGAGAAATGAGCCTCACTGCCTCTGTGGTTAGGTGACAAAGATACACATTCAAAGGGAGCTGGCTGGTAGGGAGATTTAACAGATGGTGTTACACTTACAGGGTCATTTGAGCCTCCGATACTAGTAATAGTGGAGGAAAGCGGAAGACCCATGGTGGCTGGCAGAGTTGCTACAACAGGTTTGCTATCCAGCCATGAGGAGACAGGTTTTTCTGGAGGGATGGACATTCCATAGGGAATCCCAGAACTTGTTGGCACATTGTCTAGATATTCTGGCACTGGGTAGGGGTTCATCTGAACATGAGGATACTTGTCTTTATGCCTCTGAAAGTGCACTTTTAAGTTCCCTTTTGTGGAAAAGCGATTGCCGCAGATGTTGCATTTGAAGGGCCGCTCTCCTGTATGGGAGCGCAGGTGGATCTGCAAAGCGCTGTCGCTGCCAAACACTTTGGCACAGAACCTGCATTTATGCTTGAAGAAGGGCTCATCTGGGCTGGGCTTCGTTTCGAACAAGGACACGTTAGGCATCTTCCCTTTCCTGTGCTTCATCAGGGCAGCAAGAGGGTCAAGTGCATTAGCTGTGGCGGCAATGCTAGCCAAGGGATTGGGGAAAATGACACTGCTGGGGGGGCTCTGAGGTAGAAATGGCAGGCTGGATGATGAGCTGAGGAGGCCGCTCTGCCCCAGGGATAGTGGGCTGGAGGAGCTTGGTGTCTGAGTACAGCTAATGGTGCTGGCGTTTGAGCCTGTGTAAGGAGGCAGTAATGTGGGGATGCTGCTACTGCAGCTGGAGAAAGATGGGGTTGAATTTTCTGAGGAAGCTGAGGTACATGTTACATCTCTAAAGGTGGACTGTCCGCATACAGTTTGTGATTTTTCAAGCGCAGAAGATAAAGAAACAGCAGCTTGCCCGTTGATGTTTGAGGGCATCGTTCCTGAAAGGGGCAGGATGGGAGGAGGGATGAAGCCTTGAGAAGGGAAAGGGTTATGTGCCAGAGACAGAGATCTGGAGACTGGGTTTAACGCTGTCTGTGTTGGTTGTCTGTTCATGATGGCTACCTGGCTGCAGATCTGCTCAATAAGCTGCAGTTGGTGGACCTGTTGTTGCTGCAGAGCCAGCAGGTGTTCCAGGATCACTGGGATGGCTGCTGAAGCTGCCTTCCCTCCAGTGCCGCTGCTGTTGATCCCCTGGGAGAACTGGGCAACAGCCACCCTGGTGCCGTGAAGGATCTCCAGTGTCACGTTTGTACTCGGCATGCTGTAGCTGCCAGCAGCTGACATCTGGGGGGAAGTGGACTCAGCTGAATCTGGAGGCTGAGGGCTAGAGGTTGTGGTGTATTTGTCCTGTGGGCAATGCTCAAGCTCCATGGCTTCATCCCGCTCTCTGCCTTCCTCTAAATTGTCCAGACAGTCGTTTTCATTCACCAGCGTCTCTCCCAGCTCAAAGCCAGCGTCTGTGGACTCTGCTGCAGACGAGTCACTCGACGCCACACTAGGAACCGGAGAGGATTCGATAGGAGATTCCTCAGGAACTGGCATCCCCTCATTGTCCTTCACGATCAGCACCAAGGGGTCCTCAGTGCAGACCCTCTGATGCTCACTCAGTTCAGTCCAAGTGAAGAACTCGGCACAGCATTTGTCACAGATGTGTGTTTCCTCACTGCTGTAGCAGCTTCCATTGTTCTCCTCTCTGTCCATGCTCCCCACAGTGCCTAAAAGAGAAAAAGACAGATTGAGAATGTAAAATGAATCATTTATCATTTACTTTCCATATATATCCAACCAGAGGGGCAAATTTTCTTTTATCATATTGTAAATAAGCCCCCCCCCCACACACACACACACAGAGTCCACCTTTTCGATCTCATGTTGTGTGGACAAGCATAATTCAAACACACTAAACTTTAAATTCCACAAGTGTCCAAAGATAACAAACATGTCAAGCTGAATTACGAGGAGGTTTTATAAAATGATGTAAAACACATCTCGGATCAGATCATTTGCTTTAAAAGAAAACATCTTAGATTTCTATATTTCACTCAATACAATATAGATTATATACATACTGTATATTTAACATTGTCATACAGTGTGGTAGTATATATCTTCCAGCTGTGAAGCTACTTAAGAGAAAATTGAAGGGGAATTCCAAGTTTTAACCGCAAATAACAGCCACTTATTTTTCTCTATTTATATCTGACATTAGATTATAGAAGAGATAAAGTTTTCTAAACTATGTAAATGTTTACAGATGTTACGAGGGCTTGTGCAGTAGTATACTTTTTACATATATATTTATGGATACCACTTTCGATCTTAAAATTCAACAGGTCCCATAATAACTGCTGACATAGGCTTTGCACTCACACACCCTGTTTTCAGATGTTAATAATCTGTCCAAAAAATCAATAAAGTTCAATGAAGTTATCTGACCTTTCAATTGCGCATTCACACAGATAATGAAATTCCACACAGTACATTGATTATTTTGTGCATTCATACATTTCAGCAATGTGTGTAATCTTTATACAAACAATTGCTACCACATTTTGTTCAAAAACTAAAACATTTTTGATGTTGTCTAACCTGAGAAGAATACCTGAAGTGTTTTCAGATAGTGTGAAGTCAGCTAACAATCACTCATTTAACTGTAAAATACTTCCCTGTGTTCAAGGTGTGTTTAAATGCAGTAAATCACAGACATTTGATACTTTGAAACATGTGTTATAAATGGATTATTTATTAGCGATCATGCTCAGATAAACTTCTTTTTTTTTTTCAATTTCCAGAAGAAAACAGTTGTAATTCTGCATCAACAACACCAAACAATTGATAGTTTATTAATAATAATGATATTGCTCAATCTATAATATTATAGTTTCAATAGACAGTATAATGTCGTTTCTGTAACAGTAAATACATAAATGACATGTGCAAAGTTTGCAACTTTTACATGTAATCAAGCTCTATATTTACTGGAAATTAAAAGTAGAAGACACCAATAAATCCCCAGAATGTCCTGATAGGACATTACATTTGGATTAATTTATTACATTTAGTTATATTTGTAAAATAAATGTTGTGTATGCAACACATACATATCTAACACATTTCAGCGAAACTCTTTTTTCTTCTGTTTGACAGTGATCTTTTGACATCCTAGTTTCCATTTGTCCTCTTTCAGTAGCTGATGTGTGATATTCTTTGAGAAAAGAATTTACACTTTAGAATCACAGTTGCATCTGTTCAGGCTTTGTCCCATTAGGAAACAGACAGCAATACCAGATGGAAAGATTTGGGGAAATCAATAGTAAATTATTGTTACATACAATCGGGTTTCCATACACCAATTTAAGAATAACAATTTAAATGGACCGAAAGTAAAAAGATGGATATTATTAGGTTTGTGTATGATTATGCAATTAGCTTTTTTTACCGGCACTAATTTACTTATTTTATAAAAAATAATTTCCATTTTGCCACAGTCATGAATCATAAAATAAGACACAGCTGTGTGTGTGTGTGTGTGTGTGTGTGTGTGTGTATGGTTGTGTGTGTGTATGTGTGTGTTGTGTGTGTTGCCGACATATGTGCTGCACCTTTGTTCTTAAACACAGTAAATGTGGACATAAAGCAGTTTAAACATGCATCTGTTTGTGCCGACTTTAACGTGTGTATATGTGCCCTCATGTTTGCACGTATTTGTGTGTGTGTGTTTGTGTACGTGTTTCTGAGTTTACTCAATACACTCCAATTATCACTATGTTTCACCACCTGAAAGAATGAATCCCAATATGCCCAAGCTAAACACAGACTGAGACATCTGGTGTATTTACCATTATACCAGTACACTCAACAAATCCTCATGCAAACACACAGTGCAATCTCTGTATTAATAGATAATATGTTTGTTAATACATTACAGGTTATAGCTTCCAACTGTCTCACATATGAGATACTAAAAACTGATTTTAACTTCTTTTTTCAGTTTAGAAAAAAGAGTGCAACCACAGTTGAGTGAGTAAAATCTATTTAAAAGTCAAACTCTTCAGTAAAAAATCAGAGTCCCTGGCTCACCAAGTGGGTGGTCCGGAGATCACCAAGGCGATTCAGCAAACACAGGCGCGAAAACACTTTCAGTGTTAGCTCAGGATTTTGTCTGCGCTTTGTAAGATTTACTTCCAGGAAAAACAAAGAAAAGATTAATTCTGATTTAAAGCTCTGAATAGATTTCCAAATAGAATAACACTGATAGAAATTTATTTTAAAATGTCACCCTCACTCAATCCACAATGGTAAGAGCAGAAAACAGATTTATGTCTGTTTCTTCCTGTGTAGTTTGGCGATGAGAGGAGAAAAAGAAATCATGAAGCTGCAGTTGAAAAGCAAACAGACTCTCTGCCCAGCGTTAATGCCTCTTTGCCTCTCTGTGTGACCTCTGGGCTGCAGAGGTCAATGGTTCAGATGTACTAATTGTATTATGATCCAGACATGAAGCACTTGCCCCTTGCAGGGTGAGGCTGACAAAGGTTAAGTCAGCAGGCTCAATCAAAGCCTATCTCAGAGTGGCAGAGCCCCCCGCCTGGCTGCAGGGCTGTGGGAGGGCCTCTTCCACACTCGACACCTTTTCACAGCCACAAATAATTATTACATGACAAGTAACTTTACTGAAAAATATGGAGCAAGAAATGTGATGATGATTTGAATTAATATTTGAAATTGCCTTGGTCTTTTGGAGGCCTTTTGCTTTTGAGAATAAACAGAGGCTGGGGCTATAAATGATAAACAAAGTCGATATTGATACAAATAAATACAATTCACAATACATGTGAAATGAATCATATTACATTAGATTAATTTAGATTAATAAATTTATGAACTGTCAGTAAAGGCTGGTGGGAAACCCATTGTTTCAAAGATTTTACTCCAAAATGAGATCAAAAGAGTGCTGGTCAAATTGCATTTAAAATTCCGCCAATTATGGATAAACACATATCGAATCATAGTTGAAAGGTTAATTTATGGTTAAAATATTGGTGCTGACATGATTAAGCGCTCAACTGTTAGAGTTGATTAAAAGGTTCAAATACCATCAAGGATTTCCTGCACATACATGGGGACACAATTAAATTGTTGACTTAAATAATAAAATATTAGAAATGATGTTAGGCCTCTGGTGTATCATACCATAGTCTGGCAATATGATATGAGATCTAATGAGATCTAGTTACACATAATGTGTAAAAGGCTGAACATTTTTAATAATTATTTTATACACTCTGTCAGAAAAACGTTAAGGTTAAGAAATACTGAATGTCATTGAAGCCATTTAAACTTTATTATTATTATTTATTAAATAATTTGTACAGTAAAATACAGTCTCCATGCAAGTAAATATACTGTTATGATCATACAAGTAAATTAGTTTTTTTCATTTCAGATTACTTTATCCTGGTTTGTAATCTTATTAATAGTTGACAGGAAGGCCTTGAGCCAAAACACAGAATAACCTCAAACATAATCTGAAGAAATAACCCCTTTTCGTCAAGTGGCTAATATTTCCATGAGTTAATTTTGATGGATTCTGCAGGTACAGTAGTGCACAACAGCTCCTGTTTCTAGTTACCCCCCTAAAACTGTCAAGAATACATGAAATAAAATTATGAATAGTTTTTACTTGGTTTCATTCATGAAATGTTTGTACTCTGTACCATTATCCAGTTAATACGATTGGATCAGATTTTTAAAAAAATAAAATATTAAAAAATAATTGAAATAGGCATATGCACCATTAAATTCCATTCTCGTGATGAAATCATAAACTTTTTAAGACTTTTATAGACTTTTTGACTAACAAGGTTTAATTTGACAGACTTCAAAACTGAAATCATGTTAAAATGTAAAAACTAAATAACTAGGAGTCAGGCATAAACAAGAAAGTGAAGAGAGATTAAATCAGTTTGTCGTCCCTTTAATTTGCGATATAGACCTTCTTCACCTTTTTAGATGTTTTAAGACATTATGGACAATTTTGTCATATTCCTGAACTTAAATATGTTCTTTGCAATAAAACCCTTTAAATTGAGCTGTCTTGAAACGATAGTTGTTCTTGTTTCTACCG
This sequence comes from Micropterus dolomieu, assembly GCF_021292245.1. Lineage (NCBI taxonomy): Eukaryota > Metazoa > Chordata > Actinopteri > Centrarchiformes > Centrarchidae > Micropterus > Micropterus dolomieu. The sequence goes on from NC_060158.1 coordinate 8,100,188, forward strand.
GTGGTCTATTAGCAGCAGCTCAAGTAAACCCTGCAAAAGTCGTTGAAATGGACACGTACCATTTTTGCAGAGGAGTCTGGTCTGTGTCGGTGCTTCATCTGATTTAAGGTGCTGCGGCTTAGCTTGCTTGCGGCGGGACATGTTGATCTTTCTGTGCGACTCGCGGCTGCCTTTCGCCGACTCATCTACAAGCAGCGAATGGGACCCTTCAGAGGGAGCGGGGTCGCTGAAATAAGCGAACGGTCGCTGGTGCTGATGCCTGTGTGCAGATTGCGCATGTCAGTGTAATTGTGATGGAGGAAGGATAATGCTTTTACGACTCTTGCTGCCCTTCGCTGGGTGATTGGCTGCGGTCCAGCCAACTCACGCTAGATATGGAAATGAGGGATGGGGTTTAATAATTATTAGTTCACTTCCTGTCCGGTGCGGCTGCTTTTACGCACAACTCCGGGGATCTCCAACATGGTTTAGTCCGACCTGAACTCATTTGTGTGTCTCATGCGTTTTGGAGAAGTCTTGGGTTTAACTTTGTCAGCAAACGCTGCATCTCGGTTTTGTCCATTCAGATTTAAGCTTGACTTGTTTCCTTTCTGCGCTCTTGGGTGAGTTTGCGTCAAAAGCGCTGACTTCTCAGGCTGTGGATGGATGGCTGTCCCGATTGAATCTGTCGCCTCACACACACTTAAAACAGCAGATCAATACTAGCAGGAGCAGTTATATTTCCACATAAGGATAGGCTGTCGGTTGAGTCTCCTAAAACTGCGTAAAGTCCAGAATCGATGCGTTAGAAGACGTAATGTCTTGGTAAGGTGGTATGGTCTTGCGTAAAAGGCGAAAACCTCGCAGATCAGATATCGTCGGAGTAAATAAGTACGTTGAGTCAAGCTTTGTGCGTAAAAAACTCGCTCAGGTTGCAGATAGGTCCGATCTCAAACTGGTGGCTGTCGGAAGTGGTTTGTCCAAGGCACCGACTCTCCTTGCTGCCTCCGCCTCCGGTCCATCATTAGATGCCCTTCAGCCTGCTGCGATAGGCTACTGCCAGGATACCACAGGAGGTGTTGGAGCCCTTGCTTCATTTGTTACGACCTCCCACAATTTGGCGCCATGAAAGACTGAAAATGTTGGAAAAGGAATCGTCCTTTGAATGATGCCCAGGGATGTGTAGGGTAAACCCACCTGAGCTCAGTTTATAATCTTACGGAGTAGATTTTAATGAGAATAGGGTGTTGAAATAAAAAGGTCCTACTAGACCTCCATTTTTGTAGTCTTTGTTACAGTTTTGGTGGTTGGTTGACATGTACCAACTACAGGTCATATAGCTTTGAATTAAAACTCCTATTTGTCACTACAGCTGTCACCAACAGAGTGGTAAATGTATGAAGTGTAGAATAAAATCTATGTTGATGTTATTGTTTGATCCCTTCAGCTATTTCAAAGCTGAGAGAAGAATGAAGCATACTTTATCAATGCTGTAATTCCCTTTCACCAGTCATTGTCCCAAAACTTGTAATTATGTGGTATTAAAAGATGCAGCTGGGGGAGGACAGAATCAGCTGTTGATAATTGCAAGTACTACACAACAGCCTGGTATTGATCGGCATGTCTCCTATTCCCCTGCTATGGAGAGATAAGGAGGCCCCACTCCTGCCAGAATATAATTTCTTCTGACCTATCAGGTTTCTACAGACTTATGATGAATAGCCAGAGTGACCAAGAGCGCTTATCTGGAAACTCAACCCTCCTTGATTCGATATTGATTCTTTGTAACCAGTGCCGGCACACAAAATCAAACTAGCAACTACTTGACCATGATCTCTTCCAGATTCTAACTTGGCCTACATGAACGCAGACTGCACTCATGGCCTGAAGCACCACTTGAATTTAATTATTGTGTAAATCTGTTAAGAGGAACAAATTTATCAATTTGTATTTGTTAGTATGATGGACAACATTGACGTATGTAAACAGGGCCACATTTAAAGTTAAATAAATTATATTCAATAAGACTAAAATGAAATGACAAAATTTAACTTTTTAGATTATTAAAGTATTAAAGTGCTGCAGGAAGTAATTGAATGCATGAAATTACATCAACATAGTTACGCAGCAAAGACTGACCACTGTGAAGCTTAAACTGTTGTAATAATTTTAGAAATACTGGTTATGAATCCAAGATTATGTGTTTGCTGATAACAATTTGGGTTATTTATTTATTTACTTTTGTCTCTGATTGTTTGTTGTCCTTGTTTGATTGGAAAAACTGGCTAACTAGTAGCTTTGCAGTTACACTATCTTAAGTCTTAAAAAGTGACTAAATGTCATATTTTCATGTAAATTTGCAAAAATCAATACATATCAGGCATATTATACAATGCTAATTTTATTGGATATGTTGCTATTTTCTTTAAACTACACCCTGCCAAATTACCTTTATGCCATGGCATCTTATATAAGCAGGAGGCAAAATTTCCTAAAATTAGTAGTTAATGATCATTATCCTAGCAACTTTCCACAATGATTCCCACTAACGCCTTTAATTAAATTAAAATTTTGGTAATTACAGCATAAGATCACGCAGTAAAAATGTTTTAATATATGAATTGTACACCAAAGTTCACTAAGAATTAAATAGAATATTTAATTAAATTATTAATCACTTTAAGTCAGTGGCAGCACATAACAATAATAGCAGGTTAAAAAAGCATCAAACACAATTTTCTAAACTTAGTTACAGTTAAATATTTATTTTACTTTTAACCACTCTGTGTCTACAAGCTTGTGTATGAATCACTTTTTGAGCAAGAGATTGTCACCAACAATGAAGTACTATCCATATAAAACAGAAAATTGAGTCTGCAGAATTGAGTAGATTCCAGTAGAGTCTATGATTTACTAGCAGCTGAATGCAGGCGCAGATACAGGAGCGTCCTGTCAGCCGGTGCCAGCTGAGGAATGTGAGAGCTACTGTACGGAGCATGAGGCCTGAGATGGAGATATGACAAGTTAATGGCCCCTGAGCCGCCGCTGAGACAGACAGCAATCAGCTATGAGAAAAATGCAAAGCTCTGAAGAGAGATGTCAGACTTAAAGATATGACAAGAGATCTGGGGAAGACTTGAGAGTCGAATGCCTTCATACTGAGGTATTTACAGAGTGAGAGGAAAACTATAATTCCATTGGAGGTCTTGTTTGTCAAGATCTTGCATTTTAAAAGTCAGTTCAGATACATTTTATTACATTTTATGCTCTTAAACCTCATAGACCTGCCAGAGGACCAGTCATTATAAACTCATGCTGTGCAGCCAAACATTGTTCCAATCTCATTTTAAATTCTAGTGGAGATTCCAAAGTTACCCAAGATAACAAATATGTCAGGTTCAATTGAGGGGAACTGTGCATAAAATGATGCACAAAACATAGAATATTTCCAGAATATTTATTTCCAGTAAAGTCTTGGGCTGGTACTGAATAATATAACATTAGACAGTGTGGAATCAAATTATTTTTCAAATGCTAAAGAAATAAATGGGGAAAGCTGCATTAACAAAGACTAGTCTCAATGAAAACTGTCCGCAGTAAAGTTACTTGTCACAACTAACCAACTTACAACAAGTTCTGAGACTTAACCAACAAAATATTATTGTTTTCTGATCTGACTCCCCTATTGACAGGATCACATTGTTTGTGCCCAACAAAATGGCACCACCCTACTTCCACCTTTGCCTTGTTAGAAAAAAGCATTATTTGCACAACTACAAAAACATAGGTTGTTTTACTCAAATGACATCATCCACTTTTGGAAAGACGTCTTGGTGTTGACTTCTTCAGATGTCCTGTTGTGCTTTGAGCCAACCCAGTATCCCCAGAAATTATGTTCATATTCATTACACAATTTACGGCCAGTGCCAACGTAGGAAGTGATGTGCCCTTAATGTAACGAGGCAGACTGTATGGGTGTGGGTGCGTCCCATCAATCTAACAGCTACATTTTTTAAAAAGCAAATGCTCTTTGTTGCCATGTGCAGATGTGTTGCCGTGTGCAGATACTCAACAAAACAAAACAACAACAAATTGTTGGTAGTGGACTTAATTTTTAAAAATTTTATTTAATGCAATTCACACAAATCGATCAATATCAATATGTTATTTCTAGAAATAGTATAAATCCTCTCTCCTCCAGTGTACTGAGGTGGTGGCACACCTTTATAAGGTGAATACCTCAAAACTGTGGCACTTAAAATCTAACACTGAATTTGGGTGAGCTGGACCTTTAAAGCAATTTAATCAAATCCTAAATGGGAAAGAATTTCTAAATTGTGAACATTAGAAGTAGCACAAGGTTGCAAGAAGAAGTGCAAGGTTGAAAGCCACAGCCTGCAACCTCAATTTGTAACTTATGAGTCTGTGAAGCCTGCTGCTTCATTTGATTTACTTTTCAATGAAACCAACTGGATCATAACAATTTCTTAGTTGATTATATCTCTCCTCTGAGGGGCTTCAGGGTGGCAGTCTGTTTAGCCCCCCCCCACACCCCCCACCAGCAGCATGCAACAGAATAGATCTAAAAGAATTACACTTACTCAGGCTCTGTTTCCTCATATAATCACACAAAAGGATTTTTCTTGAAAATGATCATAAATCACAGGCTGGATCGATACACCCGGCCCAGGCTGCACTAGCCTGATAACACAATCAATACAGGGTATTTGGATTTTAATTAATACATGACGACGCCTCAGCCCTGAAACGGTGAAATATGACCTCAACCCCTTTTGAAATACGTCCGGCAGAGCATCACATGCTACTGCTCATCAGATGTCGATGTGTAGCTGAGAGACAAAGGGGATGAGGGTGAGGAAAAAAAAGATTGGACATATATTTGTACAAGAAGCAGGTTAAACAAGATTAAGACTCTACAATCCAGCTAGCAGCTCTGTGAGGCTGTACTTAGTAACATTAGCATGATGACACACACTGGCAATAATAACATGATGATCTGAAGTTGATATGTCAATGATTAATGTCTTCTTTTTGCTTAGGTATTTAGGATTCCTTAAGCTAACTTGGTCAAAAGCATTATTAATTATGACACTAACAAAATATTAAAAAATGTGGTATGATGGGAATTTCAAACACCAAATTCCAATCAGTCATAGATTTGTTAAAGCCTCAGTGAGGAAGTTTGGCTCCCCTTCTGGTAGTGACAGAAATTACTGTTGACACATGCTCATGATGTATGCCTACAGGTGAGCTCGTCCCAGGCTGGTGTTCAGAAATAGTTTCAAATATACAGATGTCCATAGTTCCAGCACAATAATCCATTATTTAGGTAGAGTAAATGTAACATAGCCTACTGCAAATATATACAAAAACCAACCTGTCCAAGACATGACATCCGCGCCCTCAGTCCCTTCTCTTCTCTCAGCGCTCTCCACCGAGGAAAAGCTACACCCCTGGTTAGGTTTTTCTGCCATAGGCTCTGCCATATACTATTGGTTGCTATGGTTGCTCCAGAGGCATGTAGAGAGAGTTGCGTCATCTCTGTTTAATTTTAATTTAAGTGGCTTTATTGGCGTGACTGCATATAATATGATGCCAAAGTTTATTAACGCAAACTATACAATCATAATCAACAATAAACAATTCACAATAATAAACATTGGATCGTGGAGCTCTCTACATGGCTCTGAAGCTGATGGGAATGTCATTCGTTTTGCAGGTACTGTTCATAAACCAAAATTTTGGACAAATTAAAATTTTGACAAAATTATGGCACTAAAGGAAACGTTTGGGGGTCACCAAAGTTTCAATCCATCCTGATGAGAAGATGAATGTCTGGACTAAATTTCATGGCAATACATTTAATAGTTGTTGAGACATTTCACTCAAAAACACAAATGTCAACCTCATGGTAGTGCTATAAAGTCATTGGATCAGCATAGTCATTGGGATTTGTTCTGTTGGGACCATGAATGTCTGTATAGAATTTATTGGCAAATACATGTTCAGGTATTTCAGTGTGGACCAAAGTGGTAAACTGACCGACCGACACTGCCATCCCCATGATCCATGCCGCTAGCATGGCTAAAAACAAGAGACTGATCACCTCAGTCCAGCCTTGTGTCCCTCCAGAGAGACCAGCAATTGTCAAAGCCAATATGGAAGCTCAGACAGGCTCCCTTGCAATATCCAAAACCTTCACTCAGCAGTTATTGCAGCTGAATGGGAGCAGGTCCTTCATCCCAAAACACAAAGCAAACGGGGAATAGACCAAAAAGAAATCAAAAGTGAACAAAGAGGGACTGAACAGAGAGTGGAGAGTGATAGACAGCACCAAGACAGGGCTGTTAGGTTATGTAGACTGAGGGCTGAGTGGCTGGGAAATTTCTGATCGCTTTAATTCACTACACCCAACTTGGCTCAGCTCTCTCCCCCCTCTCCCCCTTTTATCTAACACTGTGTTTCTGTATTGATTTTTTTCCTTTATCTTCAAGGCTGGATAAGAGGACAGAGAACTACGGGAGTGAGAGTGAATGGAGAACTTTCCTGAAGATTGCTGCTATTCTCCGGCTTATTGCCTCCTGTCCTTCATGGTTTCACATGACGTCCCGGGTGTCAGGTTTGCCATCAAGCTGTAAACGAGGAAGCTGATGATACGAGTGGACTGGGATCAAAAAGGAGGAAATTGGCAGAGGTAGAAAGAAATGGACAAAAATGAAATACATTTCTTAAAGTGTGGGATAATATCTAATCAGTGTAAATATTTGTTGAAGCACAGACAATAAAAAAAGAGATTATTTCCTTAAGGGCACTCAAGTTTTGTTGTTTGAGGAAACTCAGGAAGGTGTTGAGGTAATCTCTCCATTTAGAGCCACATGGGAGAAACAGCATCGCAGACTGAAACACCACCTCAGCTGCTGTTTTCTTACACATAAAAGCTTCATAATGATGTGTTTGGGACTTTGTTGACATGCAAGCTTACATGACAACAACCTAACGGCAAAAAGAGCTGCAAACTTCTGGAAAAAAAGGAAATTATTCCTTCTAACAAACGTGCATGCCATTTACAACAATGGACGCAATAAAACAGTAGTTAATTACAACCTTTGAGCAAGTAACATCTGAGGTTAGAGGAAAACTGAGTGCAATATAATGTAGTCGTCTCCTTTACATGAAATACACCAGACTGTGTGATGACAGATAAGAACAAGAACAGAACAGACCTTGTTTTCATTCGATTTATTATTAGGAGTATCTCAGCTGAAAGTTTAAAATTAAGACAAATACCAAACTTTTCAGTCAATAGATTTCTTAAAACAAAGAGGAGATAGTCTTGAATGTACCAGCAGGATGCTTCATTCTTATCCCTGAAACAATTTAGACAGCACAATTGTTTCGAATACGAATGGACTGTTCCAGATCAAAGTGAAAGTCAGAAGTCCTTTCAGAGCTGAATAACAAAGCAGACTACCTGCGGGCAGCTCTTTGTTTCAATTCCATCATGAACAGAAACAGCATTTCATATTAACTCTGACAAATAATCTAGCTGGCAATCGCTTAATCTGAGGTACTTGGACTTTACTGGAACAAAAAGTTTTGCCATAGAGAAAGAATTGGAATGATAAAGATTAAGTGTAAATTTCAAAATGTAAACTGTGCTTACTCTCCAGGACAACTTTCTTTTACGTCCCCTGATAAGAAAAATGAAAGTAAATTGTTGATTTACATTATCAAACATACCCCTGTCACAAAAGAAGTCAACAAGGTAAATATTTTACATCTGAGTGAAAGAAAATCCTTTAAAAACCCTGAATTAACCCCCCCCCCCTCCCCCACACACACACACACACACACACACACACACACACACACACAAATTCCTAAAAATGAAAAACATTGAAAAACATTGAAAAATCCCTAAAGTGCTATACAAAATTATTGAAATACAGTTATTATATAGCAGTTCCATATTTTGAAACCCTGTATTTCTACTTTTACTACATTTTCAGGGTAACATTTTACTTTCATTTTTTAGCCTCCTGGTCCAGCGTGGCTCTCAGTAGGAGACAGAGAGGACAGAATAAAGATTAGGAAACTCACACTGAAGACCACCAGGAGAAACACAGAGTTTCCTTGTAACTTAGACCAAAAGGCCAATAACTGCAACCTAAATCTTGTCCTGCCACGTCATCAGAGCTAGGAGCACAAAGCTGAAGAAAGTGAAAAGGTTTCTACATGTTAATAGGCTTAAAGAAATGCATTAGAACACAGAATTGTAACTCCCAAAACGTTAATGATAAGGTCAAGCTTACTCATGCCTGTGTGAAGTTGCAAATCCTTGTGAAATTTTAAGTTAAACCTCACAAAAATCCTGCAAACAAATAAAGGTGTTGTCTCCCACCAAGTAAAAGACTAAACCCTGCCACTGTCTACATACAATGAAAAGAAGGCGAGAAAAAAAGGAACTAAAAGGGCCCAGACTGATTTTTATGTGAATGTTGACTAAGAATGGTCTCCATCTGTGTAAACCCACTCAAACAGTGACTTCCTGTGAGTAACAGTCTGAAGCCTGGAGCAAATCACTGATATTTATCATCCACGATGGCACACATTCCCAGGGTTACGGTTTGACTGCTGCTGGTCTCCCATTCTGGCTCGGGCCTGCTGTGAGATGTAACTTTTTAATTGTTATTTGCCCCAAAATACCAGGATCTGATTTTCACAATTGTAGGTAAGATTGTTTTCTCTTTGATTTTATTCATTGAAACCACAGTGAACATCGAGCCTTACTACAGACATTACAAAGATGTTTTAGACATACGTACTGCATGGAGAAGTGGATTAACTCAACTCAGATCCAGATACTCTCACTGAGTGGTCAACCAATAATGTTTCAGCCTCTGTTAGTCCTTGTCAGACCTACATCGGAGGTAGTTAAATCACTTTTTTTTGCCACTTAAGGCGGACATTTGGAAAAATATTTTAATTGAATTGATAAATCTGTGCAATATATTCCTGCTATGCCAGAATAAGGTGAATAATAATTTTTTTCAAGCATACACAGAATGTTTACGACCTTGTCTTCAGTTTTCATAAGTCTGTCATTGTCTACATTTTTCATCCCTCCTGAAACAACACTGCCTTTGTTTCACAGTGTTCAATGATACGAAATGTTCTTCTGACGTTATTAGCGTCCACCAAAATAAATTGAGTAGGTGGCCCTGAAGGTAGCAGACAGAAACAATACGACAGCCTTCCATCCCTCCCATCCTCCTTTCTCTGATATTAACATCTCTTATTATTGCTATCCTAAAAGTTGAGGTGATGCGTTCGTCTGTCTCCTTGTAAATAAATATCTTAGCAAAGTCATTGTCAAGATTGGAGTCAAGATAGACAGTAAACTTGTCATGTTTGCCCTGCAAGTAAAAGGAAGTAAAGGCACCGTGCAGTGTTTTTTAGAGTTGTCATCACACTCAGCTGTCATCCCGGCTTCCTACGTATTAATGATGCAATAAAAGGCAGTACAGGAGGAGCAGGTTACGGGTAATTGCAACGTCAAGCTCCATAGGGCCAGCATGGTTTATTTGATTAACCTCCAGCGACAGGTCAGATGTTGGGAATATGTTTTTCAGCCAGATGATCATGAGTCATTTATGACCTCCTGCTGAAGGATAATCAATATCTGGACAAACAGGCAGCCGGACAGCTGACAAAATCTGTCATTAGGGTTGTGTTTGTATTATGTCTGATCCTGAGGCATAAGAACTAGCAAATATCATGACACTGCTGAGGTTCGTTGTCACTTTTTGACTGGGCTAGTGTTTACAGAGAAATGTAAAGGAGAGAAAAAGAAAGAAAGAAAAGGGATTTTCACTCTAACTGTGGCCTCAATTAAACCCAATCAATGTTTCTGTTTCTACATACCTCATGCCATTGTTCTCCTGTAGCCAAGACACAGTGGACCGTGCCACAAAATGGCAGCATGTGCATCAAACAGTCCATTCAAAGAGAGGGAGCGGGGGGGTTGGGGTAGAGAGAAACAAATGTCATGCGATGCAAACAGTAAAAAGAGTCCAATCTGCTTTACAACAGTTTTATTGCACATCCTGGGCCGAGCCTCACTGGCTGCCTGCAGACAAACCCTCTCTCATATCCGGCCTGCTCGCTGCACCCTCTCCAGCTCTCTGCCATCCTTGCTTGCTGCTGCACTTTTAAACCACCACCCGCTTTGAGCTCTGTGTGGCTGTAAACAAATGCAATTTTGCATTTCCTGTAGTCTAGACACAACTGACGCAGAGTTGCAGCAGTGCTCCACTCTGTGGAGGAAAAAACACATTTTACCACTGTTAAACAACTGGAATGAAAAAGATTTTGTGAAAATGCTAACAAGTGTTGACTGTACAGAATAGCTGGGATATCTAACTCATGTTATGAAGTCCACTAATGACAAGAATAATGATAAAAAGCATTGAACCGTATTGAGTTTCATTAATAAACCCATACCAGAAGATTTAAGCAGACAAGTGGGAGACGTTTTACGTTGACAAATGAGTAAAATAAATAAAATAAAATAAATAAAGTAAAATAAAACCATTTAAAAGTCCCTATGAATCTTTAAAATTCTCCCCCAAAATAAAACACATCGTAAAAATCCCCAAAATACCCTGAAAACTACAATTTCAACAAAACACCTTCAAAAGAAAATCCTAAATAAAAACTCTTAAAACCCCAAACAATGAACTAAAATGAACCACGATCAAGAAAATCTTAAAATGCAATACAAAAAGGTTTAACCCTTCTAAACAAAATCTAAACAAAAAGCTAAAAATCTTTAACATCTATTTAAAGTACCACCAAATCTAAAAATTGTGAAAATCCCTTAAAAATTGATTCACTGATAAAGACCATGAAATGCGGTTGAAAGCCCTACAAAAAGCAAGGAAGCGGACTTAGGTTTAAATTTTTCGTCTGTTCACAAGGTCAAGCATGAACTGCCAAGATCCCTCTAAATCCCTGATGTTTCACTTCTACTCTTGGTTTTTATGTCATTTACTGTAGAATTCTTTTTTCCTGCCTTCTTAAGAAATATTTAGACAGTGAAAGCATCATGCCTTTGAAAGGCAACCTGTGTATTATGTCCCACTACTGCTGAGACAGTTGGATCTGTTCTGCTGCGCAGCCAAACGAGAACAAATCAAAGAGCCTTCAGAGAGATGATCATTGATTTAATCACATCATCAACTGCAGCCACTTCAGGGCCAAGGTAGCTAATCCATAACCAGCCAAAAAGAATCATGCCAACGCCTGCAATCATAGCTAAATGGGGATCAGGAGGTGTCGTGCAGGAAATCTGCTTCTATCATGCTCTGATGTGTTATGAAGTGTTTCAGTATCGATCAGCGATAACAACTACATGTCCATCGACCACATAAGACATAACTGTATCGACAAGAGAATTAGAGGAATAATTGTTGCTCTGTCATCTAACTCCAACATGACTGTCTCTCTCTCTCTGACTCTCTCTGTGTTTTCCCTTTGCTCTAGTTGTCTGTACAAAGACGGACATTAGGACTTGCTTAAGATTAAGGTGTTCTGCTGTCAGAAATGTATTACTTGAAACATCATCACTTGAAACTGAATAAGTCTTTATATCAACAGTCAGACAAGCAAATTGAAATTTATTTGCATAATTAGTTTATTTCTGTGCAAAATTGTTTGCATAATACAAATGATGTGTCATTGTGGTGTTATTGTTTAGGGTTAAAGGTGTGGTAAGCAATTTTAATCCAGTATGTCTTTTTGTCAAATTCAGCGAATATCCTCTCACGGTGTGTGTGCGCTGAAAGAACCCGGTGTTTGTACTCAGCCCCTGCCTCTGTAAATGGGAAACAAACAAAGTGGCCCGCACCCCGCCAGACAACACTATTCCAGCTGTTGCAGCCATGATTTTTGAGTCATGTAAAGTTAAGCTACCTGCCCACGGACATTCAGCTTACTTTCTAGTTTCCCAAGACATGCTGTTGTTGTGATGTTAAGTATAGTAGCAGGAGAGTTGCGAGTATTGCTGTCTGGAGCTGGTGTGCTGGCTCTGGGACTGTCTTGTCCTCTCCTGTTAGCTTTACAGGAGCAACTGTAGCGACAGTTTGCTAACCCGCAACTTAGTTAACCTTAGTTACATTACTTGCTGTGTAGTCTGCTCTATATCATGGTATTTGTAATGGTGTTGGATTTCTCCAGAATCGCATACTCCACCATTAAATTTCCAGAAGTGTAAGACGTTTACGTGTTTTGTGGTCCAACAGGTACAAAACATTTTGGAATTGGTCCAGTGGATTGCCACAGCCAGGAACTGCGAAATGGTCTCCGATGGCTGCAATGTAATTCTTGGGGGATCCCTACACGTTTCCAGTGTTGTCTTCCTGCAACAACTCACCTCTCGTGAGATTTCAGAGAGACTTCTCTTTGAAAGAGACTTATGTTTCTGATTGAATAAAAGAGAGCTCAGTCTTTAACAAAAAGGCCTATCTCTGTAGGGATCCTCTGTTGTCAGATACTTAAAAATAAGATCTGAACCTGTCAGTGGCCAAAACAAGCCCCTTTAGGTGGCTTCAACTAGACGTAGTTTCTTTATAAGGGGTCAAAAGCCAAAAAGGCTGGAAACCGCTTGTCTAATCTTTAACAATGTGTTGGACTTTTTATAAGATTATCCTAGGTTTATCATGTAAAATCTTAATCTGAAAAGTAACTTGTAATTACACCTGTCAAGTAAATGTAGTGGAGAAAAGTACAAATATTTGCCACTGAAATGTTGTTTTGTAGAAGTTTAAAGTAGAAGAAAATACTAATATATACTCGTACAAGTAGTTTAGTATTGTTCTTAAGGTCAGTACTGTAGTAGTGAATTGACTTACTTTCCACAACTGCAGATGGGAAACATGCTGCCAGTGGGAATAGGGAAATAGAAAATATTTAAAATCAACACATTATCTTGGATTATTTAGAATCTCAATTCAAAGTTTAAAGTGCCGTATAGTCTTGCTGTCATTCGCATTAAAGAGCTCAAAGTCTCATTACTTTCTCAGGACATTTTACAAAGTGAAATCATGAAGAAAGATTGAAAAAAAGTAGGCTACTTCCTTTTTATCTGATATCAGGGCAGAAAAGACTCCTTCTCCTTCCTCCTCTTGGGTGAAAAATACAGCCCTGGGAAAGCTTTGGGTTATTATTGGACGTCCACTCTAAAAGTATTTCCAAACAATCGAATGTTGTGCTCTAATAGAAATCTATGAATGCTTCTCAGGAGCACAGGACAAAGCTACGGCAGGGCTGTACATCTGTGAGTTTAGAAACAAAGCTTTGTTTGTGAGCCTCAATCACTTGTGCTCATGAAAGCAGACACTTACTTGAAAAACTTTCCTTTTCTTTCAGGGGGTGTTGGGGTAGGGGGGTTGGAGAGAACACTCTAAACCTACATCCTGGTATAAATTTGCAAAACGCAATACAGGCCTGATTGTGTGTGGAGTAGACGCAGGATGCATACAAATAGAATCCCTTCTGAAATGTCCCCTTCCTTGCATGGCCCAGTGGCTAATGTACAATAAATCAACAAAAGGGGGCTTTAATACCAGCAACGGGCAGGTCCTGGGCAATGTTATTTTATCTTTTTACAGTATTTAATTGGAAGTTTTCCCTGAAACATTACACCGCGCTTTCAAATGACTTTGCCCAAATCTAAGAGCAGATTGATAAGAATTTCTCTACCTCCCTCCCCTCTCTCCCTCTTCTCTTAAAGTTTTTTTTCCACCCCCTTTGCCTTTCAGGAGAGAGCAAGTTTTTGCCGAAGGGAGACTAAAGTTACAAGTGTGTGGCATTTTGTGGAGGGAGAATGAAATTGGAGGCTTGGAGGGACGGATAAGGACAGGCTGGGAAAAAGGGAAGTTGGCAGTGGTAGCGGGTCAACAGCGCGCCTCAGAGCCTTACCCACTGCACCAGGTGTCCACTTAATTCAGATGATACTATTATTCATAGACAGAGGAAGAGTATTGAAACGACCCCCCCTCCTCCTCCAAATCATTTGCAACTGAATACAGATATAATCCTGGAAATATAAGTCTCCATTAAGGCTATCCCATTTAGCAAACAAGGCTCCCATTGTGCAACATGTTGTGTGTATAAATCACAGTCTGAGGGAAAGAAAAAAAGGCGAGGGAGAAAGTAAAACATTCAGTCCAAGACGAGATTTGAGAATGTCACTCAGTCACACATGACAATTAGGAGTGTGTTTAGCTTTCTGATTTTATGGTGGCGTTTGTCCTCTTGTCAAGCTGATTTTATTCATTATTTTAAATGGGGGTTTTTTTTCAGAAAAAGGAAAAAACGGTAAATAAATAGAACAAGAAAAAGAACAATTACACATCTGTTCATCTTTTGGAAAGTGCAACACTGTTCATTCAAAATATATATTAAAACTTATTTGAAAATATAAGTTATATTTGTTCTTTATTGTCTTGGCTGTGATGTTTCTGCCACTAAGTACAATTCATTTACCTCTGTTGTGAACACAATATGCACTGCAAAATTCTCTATATGCTTATATTATACTCTGACATTCATATATGCCCTGCTTTCAGGATGAAAACCTCGCATCTCCAAAATATTAAGCCTCCAGGAGTCAAGAAAAACATCATCAGCTATACAATGACATTAACATAGAAAGCTTTAAAGAGGCCCAGCAGGCCAAAAAGCCACAGCACTCCATCAAATCAAAAAAGACAATGATTAGACCTTATTTTAAAACTGAACAAATTATTTCAACCTGCAGTAGACGTTTTTGAATACAATCAGTGTGAAAAAAACACACGTACATCTTACTGTCCAGGTGCTGAGTCCAGAACCGTAACTGTGATCTCTGACTCGTAACACTGATGAATGCTCCCTTAAAATTTGTAGTTTGATTAGAAAGTCATAGCCCAAATGCCCAGCTGTTTGTCAGGTACAAATGTATCACATGGGCTCGAAATGTTGTATGAAATTTAATTTAAAATTAAAAGGGAGCATTTTACAGTGTTGCGAGTCCTTGGGAAGTATTTAATACAACAATATTCTTCAGAAATTCGTACGAGGTATTACTGTAAATAATATTCTTTGCACAAAAGAAAGTGAAATCTCTACCTAAAAAAACACTGATGTGAGATCTAATCCAGAAGGAATAATGGCAATGTTGTGGTTATTTGTAGAAAATACAATTTCATGGTAATGTTCTGACAAATTGTTGGTTCAATTTTCATAGGATAGGATACAAACAACAGAAAACATTGTTTCAAACCTACTTTAATATTTACTTGCAGAATTTATAGAAAATCTAAGTCTCTTTTTGTTCAGTCTTTCATTTTACAATTTTTTTCTTCGGCCTCAACTTCTCTGACCTCTGATCACTTTATTCAGCCTTGCACCTTCATTCCTTTAAATATTAAACGTTAAACTTAACAGCACAAAGAATACGTCACCACACCCAGAATTGATTCCCATGTGCCTAAAACCAGTAATTAATTTCAGTTCCCAGTAAAAGAAAAGGACAAAAAACAGCTTTAGGACCAAACCCCCCTCCTGGTTGATGTGCTGCCCGGTACAGTATAGAAACCAGGAGTTCATCTTCAGTCAGTGGATCAATCTAATCCTTCAGAGAAATGTGTGATGGACCGGTGCAATCATGACAAACAATGGCCATACAGAGATCCATTCCCTTCTCACATGAAAGGTGGAAAGAGCAGCTACTTTAAAAAAGCACACAATGTCAAGCTCCTGATAACTTTACTCTTCTGATTTCAGTGACCACAGAAGAAGAGGGCTAAATAGCACAGCTTATTTTGACAGACACCTCAAAAAAAAAAACCACATGCTGGAGGATGCTCCTTCTTATATGACACAAAATATTTCATGAAGTGTCACTCAAATGCCTCCTTTTTAAAACTTTATCAGATGAACTGTAGCTTTAGTCATGAGTTTAGCTGTGGTCCTTTTAGCCATTTTTGCAGGGACAGCCACTGCGTTCTTGAAAGTCTTTAAATACCAGCTGATCATTGGATTTACACCATTGACCTTTTTTTTATATTAAATTCTGCTTTTTGTCGCTTTATACCTTACAAATTGATCAATACCCATCAGAATACTTTGAGACTTGTCAGATAAGATTTAAGCAATGTGAAAAGGTTTGTGCTCTTGAATCCAGGCTCCTCCAAAAGTCATGCAAGATGCATGTAGCCAAGCTAAATAGCCCCACAACATTGGGGGAAATCCCTGTATGGTGACAACAAACTGTGATATACTTTATAAGAAATTGATCCTTTCCATCTGAAGACCCTCTTTTTTTTTTTTGACAGTGTACAGGCGTTTTATTGCTACTGTATGGGACACTTATTTCACTTACATTTTGCATCAATCATCAAAAGGTTACCATGAGCTGAATTTGACTTTGTTGTCTTTGCATTATTGTCTTTTATATTGTGTACAGCAATAAACAAACATGCAAATAATGTTGTAATAATGATGTCAGGTACATCTTCTTCATCGTCTTGTTGATCTTGTTCCAGCTCCTCTAATGTTAATTTTTCTTTTGCGTTTCTCTTTTTATCATTGTAAACTGAATATCTTTTGGTTTTGGACTGTTGGTTTGACAAGCAATTTGAAGACATCATCTTGGCCTTTGGGAAAATGTGACAGGAAAGTCTTTGAGTTTGCTCTCAGTGAGTTAAATAAAGATTTTAATCAGTGAATCACCTCAGCTCAGATATAGTGCTCTCATGCACACAAGGCAAGGAAGTTTGGTGCAGACATTTCACAATTGTGACCATTTCAGGTTAACATAAAAAATGCTTGTCTTATGTCTACAATATCTTCATAGCATTGACATAAACCCTTATAAAATCCTCATTCAATTTGGTCTTTTCATTATCAGTTTTCTAGACCTCTCTGTGTCTCTGTCGCTGTCTCTCTTTCCCTAAGCTGAAGTTCCCATGACCCGTCACAATACAGTGATGATGTATTCAAGCAGTGATGTATGAAATTCGGTCAAATAAAAACCTTTGTCCTCCCACACTGGCTAATTATTTGACAGATTGGAGCCCTGTTGTGTGTGGATACTGTGAAGGAGCCCTCCGTCGCCCATCCCCCACCCAATAAAGAGGCCACTTGCAGAAAAAAATTCCTCTATAGCCACCCTTTTCTATTCTTTGTTAGAAGATTACATTTTTTCACCACATTTTGGAATGACAAAATGGGGGAGAACTGTGGGTTTTTTGGAGGGGGACCCTGTGTGCTCAGGCAGTGACAGAGGGGGCCAGGACAGCAGTCAGTGGCAGTTTAAAAAGATTTTCTCAAGCAGAAATATTTAATCTTCTCAGGGAAAATAAAGCAGAGAAAAAACAGAGGACAAAAAGAAGCTAATCATCCACAGGTCTCCCCCATCTCCCCCAGTCCCTCCCTCCCCATAGTTATCTGTAAAAAATAAAAAAAAAAACAAGAGAGAAAAAGATTATGTAAGATTGATAGAATAAATCTGCATGTATAACTATGAATTATACATGTTCCCACATTTGCGTGCTGTTTCTCCATTCGTGAGACAGCTTTTCTGATGACATAGAATTGCCAAGAAAAGAAAAATGTTCAGCGCCAGTTTCGGCAAAGGAAGATGGCATTTCAATTAAAACACTTTCTCTTTACTCAAAATCCTGTATTTCCTGTTTTTATTTAACATTTTTTCTCTGTTTCTCCATGTTCTCTCTCCAAACAGGACACAGCAACAACTGTCTGAGCAGACTTTTGTAAACGTTAATTAGCAAAGCTGGAAGCTTCCAATTAGTCTCTTAACTGAGTTCTGTTTGTTGCATTTGTATGTGTACAAGGAGCATAATTATATGCACATCACATGCAGGTGCAAGGCTGCTGTCCATTGATGAGAAGAGTAACACCTGCAGACTTTTTCCAAACCACAGATTATTTTGAATACACATTTCAATCCAAGACCGATCTTGTCAAGTTTAAATGTTTAACCTGACAAACTCTAGGTTTACTTTCTGAAATCAGTAATTGTGTAACTAAAGTTGTTTGGGTCTTTGCCACATTTCACATAACATTTAGAACAGATTACATTCTTTCTTTCTTTCTTTTGCCTATTTATTTTGTTTATAGGTTCCTTGTGATCTTGTATCAAAAATCTCCATACAATAAAATGCACTGATAACCACTGTAGCTACATTAGCTTAATTAACTAATATGCAAACATTCTCCTTACTATTGTCTAGCATTTGGTACATTTAGCTACAGTACTAGCTTAGAAAAAAATTATTCAGCAACAGTATTGTTTGTATTTGTTGAATGTTGCTCATGTGTTAATGACAAAGCAAAATACTACTTGGCATAACGTTTGTGTCAGTTTTGTAAATGACAATATTTTTTAAGAAACTTAAATAAGTACAGAGACTTATCACATTTTTGTTTATCAGCTGACTGAGTTATCAATTTAATTATTGTATTCAAAATCCCTTCAAAGTCAACGGCAATTTCATATACTAGCCACATTAGCCAAACTAATGCTATGAGCCAAACATTTGATATATTTAGTGTTATATATTTAGAGTTGCACAAATGTACATTCAGTGACAGTATTGAAGGCTATGTTGTTTTGTTTTTTTAGGTTTTTGATTGGTTGGTTGTAGGTGTTGCTGGCTAATGTGTGTAATATCATTGAATGTTGAATGAGAAAGGTTAAATAGAGCCTAATTATTGTGAGTACATGAGCAACTTTATATAATTTATAATTATTTAAGTTAACTTAGTTAGGTCTGAAAGTTTATTCAGACATTTTAGCTTACTCTGCATCTTGGTTAGTTACCTCATATTATATTATTATTCTGTCCTTTTGTTTTGTGTTGTACTGCCTGTGATTTCAGATGTTGTTGAGCCAGAACACAAACTGGCATCATACATCACACCCTGTGACTAATATCACAGGCTCCAGTTTTGGACACAACCTTGATGTTGTGGTCCTGAAGCTACCAGAGTTTATTCTCTTGGCATCTGGCTGCGAGGTAGAGGGGACCGAGAGAAAGCATCTGTGGGGCCTCATCCTCCCCCCATGTAGAGCCGATACGGGAGGAACCCTTGGCACCGGCCCAGTGAAGAGGTGGCTGGAGTATTAACCGCACAACTTCCCCCATGTAGAAGGTTAAAACCCTTTCACAGTTTCCTCCCTTCCTCCCTCAGCAGCAGCAAAGAACATATGCTCTTTAAAAACATATGGTCAGCAACAAAACTAAAACTATTTAAACAAGGAAAACACTGAAAATGCTCACTTTGAACCATAAGTGGTGAATATACTGATTATTTTTAAGCAGTTAGAGGATCCCATGCCAGGCTGTGGTGATTTATCACACACATATTGTCCCAGTTAGCACGATTATGGCGATGGCACAGGCTACTTGACCTTCTAGTACCATCCTCATTTGTATCGTGTCAATGCAAAAACAGCTCCTAAATCACTGCTCCTCACTCCCTGGTCAAATTACAGCACACTATTTAAATCTGTGATCCCAAAGACACAGAAGAGAGAGGCAGGTAAGAGTGAACTTTCCAAAATTGATTTCGTCCTACTGCAGAACAAGCGTGACATAATTTGGAACAACAATAATAGTAATAATAATATTAAGGGATAAAATGATCAAATAGGATATCTCAAAATGCACCATATCAATTGTAGTTAAAACACCATTTTTATTTGACTGAAATGACTTTAATTATGGTGGATATTTATTTGAAAAACATTTTAGCATCTGGATTAGTAAAACTCCCCTCCCCAAAAAATGTAATTATATTGTCAGTGATTATCTCACCTTACACTTGACTATTAATCAACTTCAGTATTTGATAGCTAGCAAACATGGATTAGAGTAAAATGAGACATGTGGTGTTGTGTCATGTTTCAGTACTTGGAAAGGTTTTTCATCATAAAAGTCACAATAATTGAATATTAAAAGTAAATACAAAATATACAGTAGAAACTAAGTTTAAAGTAGATTAAAAAGTGGGAAAAAAGACACAAAATTGAGACAAATTAGATACAAAGGAGGAAGTACACACAGCATAGGTACAAATTAGAGAACAGGCACAAAATCAATGCAAAGTAGAAAGCGTGTTCCAAAATTATAAAACAGATACAAAATAGAAATACAAAATCAATACAAAGAAAGTAGATATAAATACAAAGTATATACAAAGTTTTCAGAAGAAAAAACAATCAAACTTTGTCTCTCGATGAGACACTGGATTAAATAAAATCAACTGTGGGAAAAGTGATGGTGTGTACTGTACTGTATATGTAGCTCTGATGACTCTGTTGACTGCAGGAACAGAAAGATCAGCAGGAACAGTGATGCTTCTCAGGCCCGCCCGTGCATTGAAATGAATCTCTGGATGTTTTGTTTTGGCTAATGGCTGATGTGTCAGCTCGTATGTCTGTGTCACACTACTGGCCAAGGCAGCCTCCCGACAGAGCTTTTTGGGTGTGAGTGTGGTGGTAACAGAGAGATTGGAGTTGGGTGGTTTTGGGGTGGGGGTGGGGGGTGGGTCAGGCTTCGAAGGGAGCACATGGAAATGAGATCCATTCATCCCTCTACCCATAACCCCCCCGATTGGCATATGGCATGGCATTGTCCTTGGCCGCTGAGCCAGAAGTGATGCAATTTGTTGGCATGTCCTGTCATTTCACAAACTACCCATCCCATTGAGGCCTCCAGAAAACAACAACACAAGACATGGAAGGGCAGCCAACAGCTCAGCTTCTATGGATGCCCTGCCAAACTCACTCACGAGGGAAATGAAAAATAACTTGGGTTCAAACACTCTAACATCTATATCATAAATTTAACATATATCATTCAGGACTTTACTTTAGAACCACTAAATGAAAACATCTTTTTAAAATCTGATTGTGCAGTTTGAAGTAGCATTAACATTTGCTGAAATACTGAAACAGTTGAAGTTGTTAAAGTGACAGTTGAATCACAAATACTGAAAGAAGTTAAAATAGTTGTTAAAGTGGAAGTGCTGAAAAAAGTTGAAGTTTCAGTTTAAGTGTAAGTACTAAAGGGGGTTGTCACTGAGTGTCAATTTAAGTGTATGCATTGACTGAAGTTGAAGTATCAGCTGAAATGAAAGTGCAGAATGTGGTTGAAGATTCAGTTGAAGTTCAGCCACTGAAAGGAGCTGAAATGTGAGAGTAGGTGTAGGTGATGAATTGAGCTGGAAGTGCCAGTTCAAGTGTATAAACTAAAGTGTCAGCTGAAGTGTAAGCACTGCAGCTGCTGTATCGTGTATTCACAGTGGAAGTTGTGAGCGGAAGAAGTTTTAGTTTTGTAAGAATTAAAATTAGCTGAAATGTCAGTTGAAGAGAAAGTGGTGAAAGCAATTGGATTGTCAATTTTGCAGTTGAAACTGAAGTTGTGGTAGTCAAAATTCAAAAACGGACAGATGTTAAAGTATCAGTTAAAATGAAAGTGTTAAAAGTAGTGAAAGACACAGCTGAAGTTCAAGCACTGAAAGGATTTGAAATGTCAGATGAAGTGTACGTGATAAATTGAGCTGGAAGGTTGAAATGGATGTCCTGAAAGAAATGAGTGCCAGTTCATGGATATAAACTGAAAGACGAAGTCATTTAAACTAAATTGTGTACAATCAGTGAAAGTTGTAGGAGTACAAGACATTTTTGTTTTGTTGCTGTTTTATAAAGTTGAAGACCTAAGACCTGAAAGGATTTGAAGGTTCAGTTGAAGGTAAGCACTGAAAGGAGTTGAAGGGTAAGTTGAAGAAAATCATTAATACAGTCAAAATAATAATTACATTATTAGTTAATGACAAAGTGGTGAAAGCAGTTGAACTGTCACTTGAAGAGTAAGTTATGAAAAAAAGTTTGGTTCAAGAGTTCAAACATTTACCAATATTCATTCATGTTTTACATGAAAGCGGAAAGAAAATGTTGTATCATTTCAGTAGAAGTTGACAGTTATTTGCTTCTCCCAAGCTGTAATCTTCAACTCTCTTTTTCACAATCACTAATACAATAATTCACGCAACATACTGTAACATCAAGATGACGGGATGATAATAAAAAAAAAGTCTTTTTCTTTTTCGCTTTGAGCTGAGGCTTGACCCCAAGCTGTCCAATGTTTAATTAACTCTCACAGACTTGACGTGGGGAGGAGGCAAAATCTTCAAAGAATATGACTACTGCTTTGTGAAACATCAAATCCAGCTCCAGATCCTATTGTGCAGAGTTTGCTCATAGTTGACCTCACCTTCTGTTGGGATATCCTGTTGAAAGACACGGCAGGCTCGGACCGCCCAGACAAAGAGGATATCCCTCCAGGGAAACTCTGAGCCATCAGTGGGAGATGCTGCTGCTGCTGCTGTCGTCATGTGTCTGATCTGTTGCTTGTACAGACCCACGCTTGAAAAGGATCTACGGAGAGATTTGTTGGGGTTTTTTTCTTCTTCGTATGTTTGGCTGAAAGTCTGTCAGCCCCATGGAGAGACTCCTATTGTTGCTTCTGAAGTGACATACATCCTTTCATTTAACACACAAACATCAATTTGTCTTTTACTGACAGCAAATGTTTCCCAGACTCAGCACAATCCATTTGGATCTGCATAAAACCTACAGTCAGGATCAACCTAAATGAATCAGAGATGGTGTTTCTTTCTCCTACGTGGAGAATGCTACAGGAGTTTTCTTTTGAACTGGGGGTGGAACCATGTCTGCTGCCTCTGGTGGTGATGAGACTGTCAGGGAGTCTGAATGTTGGCAGGTTTATGGCTGGTATGTGGCAATTGCATAACTCCCCGTACCATCTCAGTTTACTGCAGGATCATCTCACATGTAGCCTAAATTCTTTTCTTATTATGTGATGTCTGAGTGGATCCTTGAAAACAGATAGTAGCTGTGTTAGAAAAATACTAGCTGGCAGGTAGTCAGTGGAGAAATGAGAAGATAAACATACCCAGGTATCAGTGCTGTTCTTATACTGATGATGTACACTGTAGATAAAAGTACAATTATTGCTTTAAAATCTATTTGAGCAAAAACTAAATAGCAGTCTCTTTAAAATGTAGAAAAAGAAAAGTTACTGCAAAAGCATTGTTGTATGTGATCTTCTACAGAGCATTTAAACAAACTAAAATCACTGACTGACCACAACTGTTCCTGTTTCGAAGGACATGTAGCCCTTACAACACTTATGCTTTGTAGTTATTGTGGACAACTGACAGGGGCATTTTGGGTCTTTTTAAAGTATTTTAAGGTTATTTTGATTTAATTCTGAGGTGGACAGTAGAGAGGTGACAGAGGGGGAATGATCTGTAACAAAGGCACATGACAAGAATTGAACGAGTGATGTTGCAATCACACGGTTTGTGTCTTAACTATTAACACCTCTACCGGTTTTTATTTTTATGTACAGTATTTTGTATTGTAAAAACATCTTTTGTAATCACTGCATTGCACTCAAAACTATGGTGAGCCCATTACGTCAAACTCAAATCACAAAGTTGATCAAAATTTTCACAAGACAGGTTGTGTAATGATTGCAACATTCAGCTTTGTTTTCACTTTCAAATTCCAAATCACTAACTGCGTATTTGTTTAGAAATGTCTGAAGGGTTTAGTGCTCATGTTGCTGATTGTCTCCATTATAGCAGGTCACTGCATCTCCAGATCTCAGCAATAATCCTGGTGAGTGAAATGTTAATATAACTGACAGGGATGAAAGCAAAAAGTATGAAAATGAAATCTATGTTGAAAAACTTCAGAAACAGAATTTCTCTTTACATTAACCAGAAACATACTCAGGTAAATGTAAACAATTAACTTTAATTCTTTATTAACGCACACATGACTTACTTGCTCGAGTGAAAGTACATAAAAGTACAATAAAAGTTATGTAGTTACAGTAAGAGGAGTAAATGCAATATGTTTCTTTAATCTCTGGTGACAGATGTACTCTTAATTAGCTGCTTTTTTTATCTGTTATTTTATCTGTTGATATAGTTTATATGTTTCCCAATCATCCTGCTGTTGTTGCAGCATCACCTAAATGCATCACTTCCTGAGCACCAGGACACTAGGTGGAATCAATGTGTTATATCTGTCAGTGACACAAGGTAGCAAAATGTCACAGATTTCAATTTTAATACAAATATTTAATTTATTGGAGTTATACAGACAAATAAGTCACTTTGAATCATTTCTTGCTGCATTTCTGTTTAACCCAAAGGTTACAGACAACTTCATGGCTTAATAGAAGACTCAAGCTCCAGCACCATCCATCATTTCAACTGACCAAATAAAAAGATAAAAGGTTGAGGAGTGTGGCGGGGGTTTGTCAACTTCCAGTCACAGGATCACTGCTGGGTAAATGGGTGACGCCGTCCTAGTGGGAGACAAACCTGGAGAGCTGTTCTCCTGACAGCTGGGTCACACCACAACTATCAATGCATAATTTTTCAGGGTCAGCAGACAAGTATGTGATCCCTTCTATACTTCCCTTTCCTTTTCTTTGATTTCCTTTCCTATTCTCATGTTCTGTCCTTTCTTTCCCTGCCATTCTTCCTATATTTTCTGTTTTCTCCTTAGCTTTATTTTTCTTTCCACCAATTTCTTTCCCTTCCTTCCCTTTCTCTCTTGACTGACTACATGAACTTGCAGCTTTAAACATATGGTAAAAACATGATTAATTAACTGTAACTCTAAAAAAACACTTTGCCCAAGTGGTTGGGATTAACATATTTAAAATCTTATCCATTTCTAAATGTTTTTCTCTTAATAATAAATAAAACAACAAAACCACTAATAATGTCATATTCCTGTAGACTGTACAGCAATCTGTATTTTCTATAATAATCACACTCTGCAGGTCGTCTTTCTTCATCAATTAGGAAATGTGTTGGCATCACAGGCAAAGGGTTGAGTAATGCTGATGATGTCATTGATGCAACCCACAGCTTACAAATCACAACAAAATCATAAATCATCTCACAGATGTCTCCCTCATTCGATTAACACGGTGTCCATATGGCTTACTGTAGTATATCAATCAGCAGAATATCCCAGCCGCTCACTGGCCTCCCCTCCACTGAGACAGGCTTTAATGGAGAACGCACACTAATAGATAAACTCCTCAAGTTTTACACTTTGTCTGTTGATATTGTCATGTTGCCAGAGCTGTTATTTTCATCACCGCAGACTGTCCTCTTTTATTTGTTTATCATGTTGAGGTGTTGGCCATTTTTCTGACACTTCTTTATGCCTCCAATTTTTTATTTTTATGAGAATCCAATTTGCCACACAGCCATTTGCATTTCCTGTAAAGTGAAGCTCTTAGCGACTGCTCAAAGCCTGATCTTCCAGGACTCTAAAGGTGGCAGGAGGTTATGATAATTTCGCACACAATAAGGCTGCTGCTGCGAGCCTTATAACATGAGCAGGCCTCAATGCGCCCTCTCTGCATATCAAAAACACAACCGTTTAGACACCGCACAACTGAACTCATCTCATCTCTCTTCTGAAGACTCATCCGGCCATTATAGTTTTGAAAAAGATGAAATCATGCAAAAATTAATTAAGGCATTCCAAGCTGCAGATATAAGCTCCATGCACTAATTATCGTACTGTTGTAAATGTATTCCATCCTGTTTCAAGTTCACTCCATTGATTTCAGCGTTGTTCCCTCTTAATAACATTTCTTTTATGTTTTCTGTCAGACCTCATGCATTAGTCTGTGGGTCTCATTTACATTCAGGTTTAAAGCTCCACAAATGACACGATAAAACCTTTGAAGTATGTGAATATGATTTATTCATTTTAGTTGACATATTTTTTTCTAACCAGGTGGTCATATTTAATTCAATAATATTTTTTAAGGAAAATCTGGCCAAAGATTTTAGCTCAGCACAAACATACAATTTACAGACACACAACACGCGCCATAACAGCAAGAAAAACATGATATTTTCTGTATAACTGTTCAAATAAGTCAAAATCTCATATTACTGTAAAGCAACAGCAGGATCAGAGACTCTTTAAATATATATTAAAGAAGCAAGTTTTATTTATATAGCACTATTCAAAACAGAAGTTACAAAGTGCTTTCAGGAAGAAGAAAGGAAAAATGACCGAAAGCAAGGAACTATTTCAAACAAAGCTACTACTACCAAGGCTGAATTACCTCTATTTTCAAGTCTGAAACAAGCACAAATGCAACAAACTTAAACTCACTCAATCCCCCCAACAGCAGTAGTCTGTAAAAAGGCTTTCCCCAAAATTTTGGCTTTTCTGAATAACTTCTACATGAGCTCTGAGCAAGTTACTTTTGTTTGCCATGTTGTTGACAATTGTTTAACTGCTCTTACCCAAACAATTTCTTTGCTGTACGTTTCTATTTGCTGTAGCAGTAATCCAGTTTTACCACAGGAGTTGTTTTAGTTCCATCTTAATCCAGGGAAATTGATAAAATGTCTTTATTTTATAATTTAATATAATTAAAAATTTCCCAATATATTAGTTTTTCATTTACATTATTAGCACTTTACTGTTTCTGCTTGCTGTTGTAATGATGTATTTGTCAGGTTTCATATTTACATTTTTCAACAGTGGTTACCAACCTAGGGGTTAGGGAGCCAAAAAGGGTCAGAAGAAAAATATGAAGGGCCTCGTGAATGGAGACTTATGTTTGGGTTTGGTTTTGTTTTGATTTTTGAACTTTTATGTAAAGCTTGTGAAATATCGCATAATTTTACATCTTTGGACCAGTAAAAAAATTTCAAATGCGACAATCTAATGAGGGAAATCACAGTTTAAAGTACATTTACTTGACAGACATTTTATTCCAAAACAATTTACATTTTTCCCATAAATAGGGATCAAATAGGGTTTGAACCATCGACCCTATAATTATTGGCTGACCCTCCAACTACACTAATCTACAAACCCCCTCTGGCTTAACCTTTCACATTTGAAAATCCCAGACTTTGTTGACTCCTAGCGGTAGCATCAAAAAAGACACCAGTAATGCACGTTGCTAACCACCTTGCTTCCCCGCACAGATTCAGACCCTGGGATAATGAGTATGAATGAATATATACTGTAGCCTGCACAGATTCTCACTGGGATTGTCTCATATTTTTTCACCAAACAAATAAATTAAAATAGATTAATCAGAATAATGTTAAAGATGTTGTAATCACATAAAATTGTACTACTTAATTAAAATATATAAATGATAGAGTAGTATGTTGTCCATATTTACAGAGAGGTGCTCATGTATAAATTTTTCTGCATCTCTCTGATTGGGTTTGCACATCAATAACTCAGTGCAACAACAAAAGCTGCCATTCACTTTCTATCTGAATTCACTGGTGGATCTTCACTCGTTTCGGACTGAATGGCTGATGTATAAGCCTCATTGTCAATTGAGTGTTGTCTGGTGGGTACTTGAAAATGCATTAACCTACAAACCAGGGGGAATAAGCCAGGGAGGTTCCATGTAAAACCAGTGAACCCATTAAAAGGTCTGATCAGAGCGCGCTGTTTATGAGTGTCTCCACTTCATCCTAATGTAGCTTTTAGATGATGCTAATAGATCACAGACCATTGTGATCAGACAAGGTAATGGACCTTTGTCACAGCTTGCTGAGTATGGCTTCAGGGCTACACACACACACACACACACACATACATACACACACACTTATATATGCACATGCACAGACGGACGTTCACATGCAAACACAAAAACATCTGCATACAAACGAAAGCACATAAACTTAAACAGACATGCACACGCAATCACACACTCTCAACGCACACCCCCCCACCCCACACACACACACCCACACCCACACACACACTAAAACAATGACCCTAATTAATAACGATTAGTCCTCTCTCAAACACACTCGCAAAATGTGCAAATGGAACAATAAATATAGCTCTTAAACATGGCTTTTACAAGTGAGCTGAAACAATCTCTACTAATCATTAGTAAACACCGCCCCGATTTGTCATTATTACTCTGTGATGCGTGGAAAGGCAGATAAACCGGGGTCAGGTCTGGTACAGCATACAGCTCGTCAAAGTTTAAAGTGAGAATCAAACAGCTCTGAAAGTCCAAACTCAGATCAGATAGAGAGAAAATCAGTTTAGCTTAGCAATGGAGAACAATACAGACATTTGCTCAGGTACTCTAATGTTCTGACAGCTAAAGATACAAGTTACTTTTCAGATTTAGATTTTTAAAACAAAAGCTCCAGAGGTGTGCGACCTCTGGCATATATAGCAATTGTAAGTCGCTTTGGATAAAAGCGTCAGCTAAATGAATAAATGTAAATGTATGTTAACAAGTTTTCTGCTCAGAGTTAGCCTTCATTGACATACATCATATAAGGACATAGGGGCGTGGTTATCCAAGCTGAATGATCATATTCAGTGCAGCAGGACTAAAAATATATGTATTTTTTTATTCCACGCATTCTTCTTTTTATATCCAGTCTATGATTCTTCTGCTTGTCAAAACCTGTCAACTTCATTATCCACAATGCACCTTCGACACACACACACACACACACACATGCAAATCTCTGACTGTTTGGTCACAGATTCAGATGCCTTATGCTAGTATGCTAGTAGCAGCTAATTTAGCCTCAAGCTGCTAGCCCAGAAACTCACTTCTTTCTAACTCATCACGCACCTTTTCTTCATTTTCAGCTTTGTAGTCTTAGTGACATACGCTGAGTCAAGTGACACCGCTTGAGGCAAATTATCAGTCTTCACACAGCTCCCTCTGGAGACACAAAAGGCTTTACACAACTTTTTTTCACACATGTAGTAGAACTCCTCGAGCTATGATGTGTAAAATTGGTGGAGTTCCCCTTTAAGCACTTCCATCTTTAGCTTTGCCTTTTTACTTCCAGCTGTACAAGAACAAGCCAAAGTATTACTATAACCATTTCATCATTATCTAAAGTTTGTTAACACTATATTTCTAACTCACTCACTTGTGCAGACACACTAAAGCTCCCTGTAACATGTGTGGTAGACTACAATTTAATTCAGATCTCTTTTAACATACATTTATCTTATATAATTATTTTGACGGCATACCATCACATGAATGTGTCCAGTATACATACTTTCTGTAAGGTCAGTATATTTTTTATGTTATAATATTGCTAATTTTACTAGAGTAAAATATCTGCATACTTCTGGTTCCCTGGTTTTCTGTCATTTTGAACTACTGACCGTTGATATCAGCAATTAGTAGTAAATGTCAAAAACATCCATTTTCTGTGCTGCTTACTCTTACATGTAAAACTGAAAACTATGAATTTTACTTGAAATGCTGTTTGAAAGCTTCAGAAATAGTTTGTTGGTGAAATTATTGTCGCAAAGGTCAAAAATGTATTTATGTACCCCAATCTGAATTTAGGAGTGGATAACAAAATCCAAATGTTGGGTTTGAGGTGCCCATGGGCGTTCACAGGATACTTTTAAAGGGATCATAATGTGAATTAGGGTACTTAAAATTATATTTCTATTTTTCATGTTCAATGTCGTCCCCATTTGTTCCAAATTTCCCTTTTGAGAGTACTTTCATCCTCTTTTATGAAATATTAAATGGTTTTTAGGCTCCGGGCCTCCTCTGAACTCTTATCAATGACACAACCTGAAAGTCCACCTAACTTCCCCACTCCACACTAAGCAGCCTGAGACAAGGAGCTGCAAATCATTCATCATCATTACTGTGTGTTTTATGAATCAGTCAGTGTGAGTAGTCAATCAACAGACAATTAAGTGGCAGCAATTCAATAATAATTTGATATTTACCAAGTAAATGTGCCAATTTGTAGCTGCCCAAAAGTTCACATGTTTTTTTTTTTGCTGTTTAATATCATTATAAACTGAATATCTTTGGACTGTTGAAGATGTCACCTTGTGGTCTTGGAACTTTTTCATTACTTCTTGACATTTTTTAGGCTAAAAGATTATTCCATTTTCCTGAAGAATAATCCAGACTAAATTAATTGTTAAGTGGTAGGTTTTAGGTGGCAGTCAACAGAAACTGTGGGAAATAGTGGAACAACATAACTTATATTATTAAAATGAAAATGAACAAATTATACTTAAATATCCCCAGTAGGAAAATAAATCACTGGGGAAGTGAGTGTGAAAGTGCTGCTGTAGGGACTAAATCAAATAGTTCACCTTCTTTGAGTAGTAAAAATGCAGCTTTCATCCAAACACTAGCTGCTGTGACTCAGTGTTTCAGTCTAAAATAATCTGTTGTCTTTACCTCCAAAATCACGTCCTCCATCAGTGACCCGACCATCGGAGCATCACTTCTGACAAACAGCTTATTGTTTTAGCCCATGAGAGAGAGAGAGCGAGCAGAGGGTGGTGATAGTTGTGATAATAGGGGACATAAAAAATAATGATTAGCCTACTATGTAAATGGCAATTAAAGGACACTAAGTGCTGCAGGCGTTGTCCTTGCATTTCACGGTTGGTTTTGATAGGAACACACCCAGCTGCCTCTGGCCTCTGACACTCATTTGTCAAAATGAGGCAGAGGGGAGGGGGAGAAATCTGGCACTATGCATTAAATCAATTAGGTATAATGGGAAAAAAAGTGATCAGAGCGATTAGTTTACACCCCAATATCTATGTATACATAGGTTGTAAATGTGTACACAATATAAATAACCAAATGAGAACCACTGCAATCAGACATTACTTTCTTAGCCTGACCAAAACTTTTGAGCCCACTCCACACATCCTGAGCAAAACACTGATAAATGATGGAAATGATCAACAGAGTGCTGTGGTTGTGCTGCTGAAAATGAGCATCATTAGTTTTACTTTAACTCACAGGGCTCTCAGTGTAATCGAAGAGGGGCTGTGTGAACTTGCTGCTCTGTTAAAGGATCAGAGATGACGAGGGGGAGGTAGAGAAGAACAAGAATATAAAGAAAAAGACAACAAACAGCAATGGATTCCCAGGTGTTGTTCTCAATGGTTTATCTCTTCGATCTCAGCAGAAAGAAACTGGAGATGATTTGCATAGAAGCACGCTGCCACCTAGTGACAGTTTCTATGCAAAACCATAGAAATTCGAACAAAAAGGACATTTCAGGTTTATATTTCACTTCCTACTGCTTAATTATTGCTAGACGATAATACTAATAATGATAAAAAACTTTTCAAAAACAAAGTGCTTCACAGGAGAACAACCAAAAAACACACACCAGAACAATTAACTCATCTTGTGTTGACCCAAAGGAGAAGTCCGATCTATAAAGGAGGCCCAAAGTATTGAAAAATACAAAAAATAAAAGAGAGCTTGGAGGACTTCACAGCAATTAACAGAGTTATTCACACACTTCAATGAAGACAATGAATATTTAAATGTAACATCTGTCCCAAATTAGCTCAGGGAACGTGACAAGGAGGGAATCCACTCAAAAGACATTTATTTCTTAAAACTAAGGTCGAGTCAAATGAACTATGAGTGTCTAGATCAGCAACATTCAGCAATGAAAGAAGTGCATGGAAGTGTGGTTTATGTGCTACGGAGGTGTTGAAGGTGCAAACCAAAAGAAAGTGATGCATTATGGACAACAGCGACAGGGTCATATGGACAAATAGCCCAAGGGTCAAGGTGAGCTTTATCAACTGATGTGTCTACACTGTCAAAGAGTAGTCTACAGAAGTTGGCCAGGACAGCTTCTGAGACAGTGGGAGGGTGTCTCGTTACACACCTTGAATATGACAGCGTAACCACTTATTGTCCTATGCACAGGCTATAAAAGTTACTTTTCTGCCCCTGTAACTGTTTCATTATGCTCAAACAAGCATTTCATCACTGGACCAGGTTTCAGAATGAAATGATCCTTTTAATAAACTGTGTTACAAAGTAGATATGCTTCTTTGAACAAAGGCAAAGAGTGGTCACCTAAGCTTGTACTTCAATAATATACATAAAGGAGTGTTCACACTACAAATGTTATACAATGTGAAAGGGGTCTGAGTAATAATCATTTAGTTCCATCAATATAAAATAGGAGAAGGGGGTGTTTCATGTTTTGGACTCGGGTTTTTGGACTCTCAGTATCGTCTATTTTATTAAAACTCAGAGGCTTTCTAAGTAGGAAGAACTTCACTCTAAAGACACAGTCAAATGAAGAAGAATCCAGAGAATTATTGTCCATTAGGTTAGCACATATACAGTTTCTGCCTCTTTTTTCTTTGAAGGGGTCAATTAACCTAAATACAAAAAACATTTTGTATTTTATATATATAACCAAAATTATATATAGGCCTGTATATATACACATATATATTGTTGGGTTGGAGGCTGAAATCCCAAAGAGACAACCTGGGCAAAACCTGGGTAAATAAAACCAAACCTGCATTGCCAGATATGACTATAAGAGTAAGTTTGAACATTTTTGTTTTATGATTTTGGTCAGTCAACCTGCTTTAAGCAGAAGGAGTCCTCATGCTGGGGTGCATGTCAGCACCCCATCAAACTGGCCCTCAGACATGACCTCTAGGTGAGACAGGAAAGTGGTCTTTGTTCCCACCAGGTTGCAGCTGGTAATGAAGTGTACTGAGTTCCTCCAGCAGCGCTTCTCTGATGATCTCAGTGTGGACAAGAGCAGCGATCTGGATGTGAAGTCACAGTTCATTTCATTTTTCAGCACCGATGAGATCTCAGCTGTTATCTGATGAAACTGAACAACCATTACTAAGCGAATAAAGCTCTTTTGAGTGTTCCCTAACAGGAATCCAGCACGTCCCCCTCTTTGTCCGCCGTTTTGAATTCATTGGCCCTCTCTCGACAAGATGATAGGAATAATCTCGCCGAGTGAGATTGACAGTTCATTTCAGAAATCAATATTTACAATTTACTTCTTTCAAAGTTCATTCTGGGAGAGGGCTCCATATTATCCACCTCCCAAATAAGCTGATCATATCTCCGCCAGCCCTGGAATGAGTTTCCTACCCAAAATGTGTCGTTTTTTTCCCTCCTCCTCCCTCTCTCTCCCTCTCAGAAATCAATGTCTGCGTTTGTGCGCTTTAATCTGGCCTCTGATGACAGTAAATCTTTATCTGTTTCTGGGCGAGCAGCAGTGAGCGGCTGACACCATTTCCCATCAGAACAAAGAGCCAGGCCTGTGTGGACTCTGGGAGATACATGGGGCTCTAATGTGGCTGGACATGTTTCAGCAGGGCCATTAATCAGAGAGGGTGACAGCCAGACCTGCTGTGGTTGTCTTCAGCCCAGAAAGCCGCACCTTTCATTGGCTCTACTCAGAAAACTGAGGAGTCCAGGGCAGGTGGATAGAGATCAAACCTCACGTGCCGGTATCTTTGTCACAACACGGACAAGAAATTTCTCTCTCAAAACCATTTTTTTTCACTAGAAGTTATAAGATATATCGAGAAACACCTCAATATTAGAAATATGTGGAGAAAAGAAGCCTTTTCAGGTCCAATTAAGTTTGTAATAATGAAACCAAGCTTTCAGTCACTTCATCAGGGCAAATGTTTGACAAAAGAATCTCAAAGCTTAGGCCTATACTAACTTCAAACTTTTTTTGTGCAAGTATACATGTGAAAATACAGTTCACAGCTGCAACTGACGCTCAACAGACACAAAATCAGTACAGAAAGAAATCAAGAAATCAAAGAAATTTAAATATACATCAGAAGTAATATGAGAAAAAGAAATCAAACATCAGGAAAACAATGCAACATCTACACGCCGGGTGTAATGTAGCATAATGGTCATATTAAACACTCGAACACTTGGCTTCAACCGTTTCAACATTTCTTTGTAACATTAAATATTTGTGACTAAATACAAAAGAATCGGGGGTTTAAACAAGACTAAGAGTCTACCGCCATGCTGAGGCTTAGACACACAGAGCTAAATGCTGTTGTTAATGGTGTTAAGCAGGTAATTTTTAGCATGCTAACATTTGTTAATTAGCACTAAACACAAGATATTTTAGTCTGGTCCAAAGTGATGGACCGACTGACATCCAGAGAGTCATCATGCTGCTAGCATAGCTAAAAACTGAGGACAAATCAATGCAGAAAGCAAGCCGGAAATTAAATAATCAGATGATATTCAATCTTTATTGGAAACTGACATTTATATAATACCTAAACATTAATTAAATAAATCTAAATATCTCAAACAAAGTGAGAGTGAGAGAGAGAGAGAAAAGTTTGGACAAACATCAAATAATCCACACCAGACAAACTATATCACAAATTACTTGTTGCAACCCCGAAACCCTCCGGTGAAGTCCTGTGATGATTCATAACCTCCTCTGTATTAATAATACCTCCTCCAGCACTAAAAGAATAGACTGGAGTAATATTTATTATTCAGCAGATTTATGACGCCCCCCCACATACCAAACAAGGCTGAAGTGACCCAATGATCCATTTGCTGTGGCTCCATAGGGTATTATTGGGTGGTAATCTATTGTTAAACAGCTTTTAGAGTGATGGATGAAAACGACCTCAACCTACACACAATCAATTCATATCTAATTAGCCAGCATTATTTATGACACTTTCAATAGGCAGGGTGGGAGTCTCAGGGGAGGGATAGAGGCCTCAGCTGCCACCAAGGGAAATGAGAAATGGGAGAGGCTATCAGGCAGTGGTATTGATTAGCATAGAAGGTCTAGAAATTAATTTCCCCTTGGTGTGGGGAGGAATCAAGGTTGATTTAGGTGACAGACAGAAAAACCACCAATCCACCAATTATTTTATGACAATGAGCATCAAAAACCAAATTCCAAAGTTCATTTAAACACACAATTTAAATGTAAACTGATTAAACATAAAAATGAGACCTGCAAGCAAAATGCCTTCCAATACATGAAAGAAAGAAAGAAGGAATAAAGAAAGAATGTATTAAAGAACGAATGAATGACCAAAAAAGAAAAACAGAGTAAGGAAAGAAAGATTTGTATTAGTCTGACATCTGCTGTTCAAATGAGGTTATAACAGTTTCTGAGCAAAGTAAATAAAAACTGTTAATGTGCTCCTGTCCTCAAATTGTTCATCCCTTCAGTAATCAGTAATCTTCTCAGGGACTAAGTGGGCTGAGTCTTTAGGGATAAAAGAAAAATGATTTTCTTCATTAAGCAGCACGGTAATGATTATGACCTTTTTATAAAATCATCTCTGAGTGACCAGCGGACAAACAACCAAATTATCATTTCCCTGCTGTCCTGCCACGCCGTGACACAGTTCCAGTACCTCATTTATTCAGCCAATGGAGAGAAAAAATAGATAAATTAAATAAGACATCAGCAGACTATGGATTCTGAGACATTATTTAAGTTTAGGTTATCTTTACCAATAGAATCATAACTAAGAAATAAAATGACAAAATGACAGAAACGATCATCATCCTGTCAGACATCCTTCCACAGCCTCACAAAGTAGCTGGTAAAAGGCTTACCCTATATTTCTCGATATAGATATATAATTTTGTGTAACAAAGAAGGATTATGATTCTCATTAGCTTTGTCTCTCAATGCTACAATATTCACACATGCAGGTTTATAAATATCTGTCACTTGGTGAGTGATCTTGTGACTCAAAATTATGGAAAATATAGGGCCATTTCAATGTGATATTGCCGTGAATTTACAGTGAATGTGTTGGGAGATTTATTTATGTATTCAGTTATGGCAAACATATCAAAACAACTAATTTCTCCTTAATTACAAGCTTACCGTGCAGTACAGTTTCTCCAAGAATGTGCAGTGGTGCTGATATTACTACTAGAGGTATGTATCAAGCTGGGACAGCAGAAAGTGAATTCTCATCACATTCTGTCACGTGGTTATTGGCAATATCTACTAACTGTTAATTTGAATGTTTTGTGTGACATAATATTTTATTTTTAATTGTAGTTTTTCAATTGTTATCTAAATTCATCAGAAACCACAAAAGATTTATTTTTATATAAATATTATAATAATACAAAAAGAAATGTATAATGTGCCAGAATTAGCCAAAAGACTATTTTACATCTGCTCTCCCTGGACTGGTGGTAATATGTCACCCTAAAAAGATAAAAAATGAAGCCTGACTGCTAATCTAGCGTACCTGCATTAAACAGAAACCTCATCAGGTATTATCTGAGCTGTATCTTTACAGTAAATCTCATTTCATACATCCTCTCCTGCTATGCATAAAATACTATTTATGCAAATCCCTTATTCTCTTTTTTTTTCTGAGGCAGTACGAAAAGCTGCCTTTTCGTATACCGGTAACAATAACCGCAGGGGGTGGAGAACATTGTGAAGAGGAGCATGCGGCCTTCCCTGTTTGCAAAAGTCAGTGTAATCAAATTCAGCCTTGGGGATAAACAGGAAACAATATGTTGGCCTAATCTGTGTGATCTGAAGGCCAGGTAAACTAGCCCAACAGTGCTCTGGCAAAACAGA
This sequence comes from Micropterus dolomieu, assembly GCF_021292245.1. NCBI lineage: Eukaryota > Metazoa > Chordata > Actinopteri > Centrarchiformes > Centrarchidae > Micropterus > Micropterus dolomieu. The sequence continues at coordinate 8,136,770 of NC_060158.1, forward strand.
TTGCATCCAAACAAACTATACCATCCATGGAATACAGCTGGTTCTTGTGCATGTACAAGTAAATAATTGATTTGCTTGTAATATTATTTATTTATCTCTTTCTTTAATTCTTTTATTCACAAACATATTGTACACTTAATAAGAAAATCAGCACAAGTGAAAACATTTTACAGTGACATTAACTTCAAGAGTACAAACAAAGAACAAAGTTCAGAGGTTGCCTTTAGCATAAATGGGGGAAATCTGAGTGTAGAGTGAGTTTAAAACATGCATCTGCATGTTTGACTGTGAGTGGGGCCTTTTCGCGCTCAGTTTTTCCTGCAAACATGAACTGGAGAAGGGAATCGTGTTCCCAGACTCAGTTTTTCTTTCCTGTTGTGAACTGTCTCTGGTAGCTCTGGTGTGAACCAATGAGGGGCTTTATTTATCCTTTTGTCTTTGGGGACAGAATGGTCATCTGCACTGCCATTTAAAGTATTCTCATGTGCACGTACTTGATGTTCTCTGGTATAGAGCCAACATTGTATGAACATAATAACTCAGACTTCAGATTTAACAATCAGAGCAGAGTCTGATCTCCTGGTGACTCCTATATGGGAAGAATGTAATGAAGAGGCCTAAAATGAAAGGTAAAGAAAGTAAATGCTCTCTAAAGTTGGTGAAGTGATTCTTTGCTCAAATGCATTTCACCAAGAGCTCAATTTAAGTACATTGCATTTCACTTCAAATTGTGCCTTTAAAAAATAAGTTTCACATTACTTTATGGCACTAACTGCATTAGTAAAACCAAACTCAGAGCTAAAGCCTGACCAATACATGGACATGGCAGATTTGGTGTATATGTTGGCCCGTAATTAACAATAAAATGTAGTACAAAAATGTCCCAGAGAATTACATGGAAATTGCATGGCATATCTAACATGAATGCAGGACACTGGAGTTTGCCTAACCCTAACTATACCTTAACCATACATCATTTGCCATTACCATGATTTTTCCCTAACATTAACCATACGGTAGATGCCATGCGCAGATATAGTAAAATGCAATAAGTTGTTTGCATTGAACATAACCAGTGGTTTTGAAAAATTGTCCAACATTTATGTTTTTGTCTGGCAAGAAGAATTCAATTTCAGTAGGGATCTTTGGAGAAAGCAACATTGTTACAAAGTTTATCCACTAGAGGGCACATTTGTGTCCAGCAATTATTCATTTGATGGTCAGAATCAGAAAGTTCATCAATTTGGGAAATATGATTATTGGCTTTTTTGCAGAAAATTAGATGACTACATTTATGCTTTGCGTGTTAGGAGCACCAACTGTCTGTCTGGCAACAAAACAATCTGGCACACAACCCTAACCCTATGTGAAAGCCGGTTGCCGTTTTTAAACTTTTAAAAAATGTTTTTATATTATTTATAATTTATTATAAGTGTTAAAACTGCATATAATGTGTTGGTTAATGAGCTTTATAGTTTCTGTTGGGTGAATTTTCTTACCTTTAGACAGAGCCAGGCTAGCTGTTTACAGTCTCTGTGCTGATGCTAAACTCTTTCTTTTCTACTCTTGTGGCTCAGAGCAGGCAATGGGCCTATCATGCCTTACACATAACAACATCAAATGTGTATATACAGTAGGCTATATTCATGATTCTGGTGATTAGTGGCCCAAGTCAAGCACAAATAGCCTATCACAACATGTATTGGCCTCAAATGTCCAGTATTGGTCAGGCTCTATATAGAACACAGAAAATGCCTCTAACATCAGCAGCGGCATCAAAGCATTTTACTGATCTGAGAGTCATGACCTTTGTAAGTCACACTGATGTTAGTGGACGGTGCCGTCTCCACTCTGCTGCGGAGCTCCCTGGTGTCGTAAACAGGGCACTTGTTGGGCGTCCGGCACCAGAAAACCTGCTTGTACGAATTCCTGAAGTTCTCGGACAGGAAAGCGTAGATGATGGGGTTGACGGATGAGTTGCTGTAGGCCAAGCAGTGAGCCACCATCCTGAACACGAAAGAGGCCTGGTTCAGAGGGAAAGAGCCAAACTCCACCCACAGGTGGACTATGTGGTGAGGCAGCCACGACAGGCAGAAGACCACCACCACCACCAGGACTGTCTGCGCAGTCTGTGGAGGGAGGGCAGAGGAGTTCATGATTGGTAGTTTCATTTGTCATGTGATCAAATATAACTGTAACTGGGCAGTCTGTGGAGGTACTCATGAAAACATAACGTGATCAAGTAAAACAATACCAGACAGACAGATACCAGTTTTATGGATAATCCAGTGGAGATGATGCAGATCACAAAATGTGAATTGAACAAAGTGTACTAGGCTTTTGCATTTTTAATTTCATTACCAGCTAGACATTTCACACACATTAACTTTTCACAAGGCCTTTTCACTTGTAGAGCAGAAAGTAGTGCTGCAACTAATGATGTTTTCATTAATATTCCAATTATTTTGTCAAGTAACCCTTTAGTGTATGAAATGTGAAAAAGTAGTTCACCACCCATTTCTTAGAATCCAATGAAACATCTACAAATGTCGTGGGTTTTTCTTTTTTGTGTGTGTGAAAATTAGAGACATTTCATTTACTTTCATATTTGACAAAGAAAAGCAGGAAATTCTCACATTTCTGGCATTGAAAAATGGCTGTAAATTAATTACACTCTGTAACCAGTGAGTACTGTGCACACTTACCTTTCAAGCACCACAGACCTACCAAATATAGACAGGAATAATCTCCCACCAACCTTCTTTTTGGAGAGCTCAGATTTTTTGGAAACATTCTTCAGTTTTTTGTGTAGATGGTTTAAAACCTGCAATAATAAAGGTATTATAAAAGATAAGATCTAAAGTAGTTCTGACCATGTGCGTCTTTTCTTTCTTTGGTTCTCCATTGCGCCTTTTTTCTCCATTTAAAAAGAATGTTTTTCTGTATAACAATTATACACAATGACATGTCAGCTGTTTGGACAGATAATGTTTCAGTGAACATTTGACAAATTCCAAACTACTGTTGCTGAAAAGTCAACATTTTTTCACTAGGGGAACAAAGAAATGTAACTTTTATGGGGATTAAAGCCACAATTAGGCATCATGTTTAACTTTGCTGGCATCTAAATCAGTCATTAACACTGCACCCACCTTTGCATAGCAGACAGATATCAAAGTGAGGGGCAGGAGATATCCAAAAACAAAGGTGCACAACACGTAGACTTTCCTTTGGTGATCCGGCCAAACCTCCCAGCAGAAGGTGTTGTTGTCCTCCCGCTCCACGATGGTCTGGTAGTGCGCCACAGGAGCTGCCATGACCAGAGACAGGGTCCAGATCAGTACCACTCCGAGCATGGCATGCCTCCCCACCCGAATCGACGAGGATTTCCTGGCGTGGACGATGGCCACGTAACGGTCCACGGACATCGCCGACAGAGTGAAAATACTGACCAGCATGGACACGGTAAAGAAATAGTGGATGAACTTGCAGATGAAAGCTCCCAGGACCCATGTTGGCAGCATGTAGATTGTGGACTGGAAGGGGACGCAGAAAAGTAGGTAGGACAGGTCAGCCACGCTCAGGTTCAGGATGAAGATGTTGGTTGTGCTCCTCGGTTGTCCCGGTTTACTGCGCGCCAGCACCGTAATCACCATGGTGTTCCCAAGCACACCGAGGATGAAAATAAGTCCAAATATCAGAAGAGAAATAAAGTTATCTACACCCATCCCCAGTATATGTTTAGCTGGCAGCCTCACGGTGTTGGTGTTGAAAGACTGGCTTTGGTTTTCCACCTGTAGGTCCATCTTTCCCCACTATTGAAGAAAAGTTATATGTTGATATAAAAGATGCATAGCCTCCACATGAAGCTCAGGGTGAGGATGGGGTTTCTTTTGGATAAAGGTTGGATGGAGCTCATGCTCCCTGCCTTCCTAGGCAACGTCACTATGCTGTGCGCAGCCGATCCCACCTTTCTACTGTTCCCAGTGACCTGCAGACAGAGATTCTCTTATAAACTGCTTCAATCATTAACAGGCCAGTTCATCAAGCATTCAGTCTTACTTTACTAAAATAAGTAAATAAACGCATTTATTATTATTATTATTATTATTATTATTATTATTATTATTACAAATATATGGGTTTTTTTTTACTGTATATGAAAAGTGACAATAGTTGATGGATTCTGAATTCTGTATCTGTAAGAATATGTATTCAGTTTATTGCACAATGCATCATAGTTAATTATGTTAAGTCTTCTGCAGTGTTATAAATCTGTCTGTCAATGTTAAACAGAGGCCACTTCCCAAGGAGTGCACTTCAGTCTCTAATATATATTGAATGGATTTGGACAAGCTCTGAGACAGATACTGTGTAGCATGAAAATTAATTCTGCTGCTCTCAGACTTTTGAGGGTCTTGTGAGGTCTCACTGTGTGCATCAGCAATTAATCCAGTACACAGTAATGCATATATAAATGCTAATCTATGTCTAATAATATATACTCTATATTCAGTGCAACAGATAGATAGATAGATAGATAGATAGATAGATAGATAGAGTGCAGTCACAAAAACTCAATTTGAGTGTTACTGCTACAGTTTGTTGAGGGCAGTGATGGCCGAGGGCAAGAAGCTCTCACTGTAGCGTGCTTTTTTACAGATCAGAGAGAGTAAAGTGAAGCATGAGTTCGGAGGCGTGGCTGGGGTTGTGCGCTATGGTAAGTGCTCTGCGTGTGATGTAAAGATAGAAAGAAAATTTTTTCTACCTATTCTCATATTTTACTATATACTGTTCCTAACTTCCTATCAACCACTCTGGTGTTTGCTTAAAGGTTGCTCAAGCTTTATTGATCCCATTTTCTTAGCTTAATGAAGTGGTGGTTCTGTGATTTGTAATCCTTACTTATGAATATTTAGTGATCCATCCCCAGACAAACAATCAACATGTATTATCATATTTTGTAAAATCACCTGTAGTGTGTGGAGATCAAGGTCAATTTAAGTTGTATAAAGTCTTCTGTGACTCTGGATAACATTTGTCAAGTGACACATTTATAAGTGAAAGCTGGAGTTACAAACCTGGTGTGTGGAGTGTAAAAAGATGCAGGAGTTTAACAGGTGTTGAGGCGCCCAATATATTAAGTTGCATTATGGAAAGTGTAGGATCCAGTATTTTTGGAGCTGTGGCAAGGACTAGGGGCTAAAAGTCAGAATGTCTTGGACTCTGCTGCACATATTATTTTGTAACAAGAGTTTACAGCCTTGCTAGGTCCTCTGTGAGGCTGCACAGCGGTGATTTGCAGCATGCTATCCACTCTGGGGACCATAAAATGTCTTTTCAAAATCTTATGACAGTCCATCTCAGATATTTCAGTGTAAGGATTTGCAGTTTGATTTAATCCTTCCTAATCCTAAAATAATGTTTTCTTTAGAGCCATGTACTTATATTAAAGTGTGCAGACCCAGCTAGGGAATAGTTTATTATCATTTTTCTCATTTCCATCGATCGTCCTCAGTCTTCTGTCTGTTATTGATCTGCCCTGGAAACAGCTGTATTATCATTATGCAAGCATGTGGTTTTCAGACAGACCAATGCAGAAGAGATCTGCCCAGGAGATAACCATCTGTAAATGACGACAGAGATGATGCACATGCTATGTAACATGAGAGCAGAGGCTGATTTTATCTTTGGGTCCGCTTGTCCTCAGATGATTGTACACATTTGAAGCTTTTTATTGTTTAAACATTTGGCTAATTTGCTGGTGTTAATCAGGTAAATTCAACACAGAAGCTATACTCTTGCAGTTCTAAAACCTAAGGATTGTGAAGAAGGTGATGATTATGATGATAATGATGCTGATCATGACGGTAGTGATGGTTTTCATGTTGAAGACAATTTCTTAGCCTTTCTGAAAATGAATAGCGGCCATTATATTACTTTTTTATCACAGGGTTATTATACTTTTCGGAGCGTGTCCGTTGTTTTGTAATATGTTTCTCAGTTCATGTCCTGAAACAGCCCAAAGTTTCCATGGTAACTCTTTACTCCATCGACCGAGACGTTATCCTTCTTTCTGCTGGGGAGAAGAAGGGCATGTGGAAGCGTCCAATTTTTCAAGAAAATATCAGCCATTCCTGCAGAATATTGAAAAAGTGCTATCTTTAAGTAACATAGATAGAGTAAACTGTCCTGTTACATTCTTGGTGCTGTCCATGGTGATGAATTATTTCAGCTCATCTGTCAGCTCATCTGTCCATGGTGATGAATTCTTTCAGCACCATGGACAGCTCATCTGTCAGCTCATCCGTCCATGGTGCTGAAACCTGCAAAATTTGTCCGGTTCAATTTACCATCAACCACAGAGAGATGATTTTCTCCTTGACCTGTACTTTATGTTCTGGATGGTTTTGTTTCCCTAACTGTGTTATTACCAATGAACGTGTACAATAGGATACAAGCTTGATAAACAATTTGGTGTTGAATTGAAAACAAATTCTTCTCTATCAGGGAACTGTACTTCAAATGTGGGATGATCAAAATAATTATGACAAAGGGAAATTTTAAGCAAAAAATATGCAGAAAACAAAGCTTTATTCACTTTCACATGAAGTAAATGTTAAAGTGAGAATATGACCACCTTGAAGGCTCGTTCATTTTCTCACAGATGAAAAGTTTAAGAACAATGAGAATCAACTTTATTGTCACATAATTATAGGTTATCTGTATTTAACTCATCCCATTTAGGAGGAGTGGGCAGCAAGTGTGCAGCAACCAGAGAGCTGTTAGGGGTTTAGTCTAAACTGGCAATCCTCTAAGCAAAGTCCCCACAGACTGAGCTACTGCCACCCAAAGATGTTCACCCAACATGGGGCTCAAACCTACAACCCGGGGATAAAGAGTCTCATGCTCTACCGACTGAGCTAGCCAGGCACTCATTAGCAGTACGTGCTATACACTATATTTGTCTATCCCCATTAACCTGTAAATGTCACTAGTGGCCGCAATGGCAGCTGTGCTGAGAAAGTTACAGAGAAAGTTACAAAGTCTCTATGAGGGAATTTTCTTAATAGCCTTGTTTTTGGTAATTTCAGTAACAGGTGACGTAAAGGTCATGTTTAAGTCACGCTCGGGGTCACTTGAAAGCCTAGAATTGACCTCCAACTTCCAATGTAGTTTATGTAAGGTGTTGGAGTCTAACATCCAGTTCAATGGCTACACATATTTAGGTCAGTTAAGAATGACCTTGCATGGGATACACCATAGACACTATTGGATAGCAGACGGATAAATATTGTGGACCAAGAGGCAATCTTCATATTTGGTTTGGCACTACATTGTGTTCTCACTCTTTAACACTGATCTCCTTGGCTAAGCTTCATTAAACAATGCTGCTTCTTCAATGAGGCAAATATTGTACTTTTTACTCCACTAAATATATTTGATAACTTTAGATTGGTAACTTTACCCTAGATTCAGATTAATAATAAGCCCCACCTTTACCAGCTGCAATTCTTATTCTGCAATAGATCTTACTGCATGATGATGTGATTTTAATTTTGCTCTATAAGTATATTTTGATCTTTTATTAAGTAGCATTCTGGATGCAGGACTTTTATTGTAATAGAGTATTTCTAAACTATGGTGTTGCTACTTTTACTTAAGTAATAGATCTGAGTACTTCTTCCATCACTGCAATTGAAGGTGATCTTAAAGTTCTTGTGAGTGAATAATGTTTATTTCTGGTGCGCTACCAAGTGTAATACATTTGTATTATTTGCGCCCTTATCAAGACCCTGCAAGACCAATGAGTCTGGCTAAATAAAGTTTTTGCTGTACCCAAGAATGTCTGAAGAAAGATTTTATTTCTGCGATAAGTCCTCAGAAAGTTAACTTATTACTATGTACTTTCTTTTCTTTTCTTTTTGGTATAAAAATTCAAGTGTTTTTTATTAACTTACATAAATTATTGTAAATAAAGACTTAATGTGACACAAGACAAAATGAGTGAAGAACAGATAACAGAACAAACAGAAGCAAGGTTCAAGGAGTCTTTATTATCCCCGAGGGGCAATTTGCTGTGCAGCAGCAGGATGTTACATAAGTAACACATATACAAACAACAACCACCATCAGTAAGAAACAAAATAAATACATTCTACCCAGAAGTTCCACATCTCACATTGAATTATTAAAAAAGTCTCACTTAAAAGTAAGTCATACAAATAAAATAAGACAAACAAACAAACAGAATGAAGAACAAATAAACCATAACAAAAACGGAGTAGAAAATAAAAAGAATAAATATGTACATTCTATTTGGTCTTTTCTTCATGTGCATCTCAGAAGACAGATTTTCATAGAACTTCCCTTGATAATTACAAGAGATTCAAACTATTTGGCAAAATCAGGCTTTTGTCTGAACCAGCCTTGATGCACCAATAAAGCCTGCCAATGCAAGTCCAAAATCATACCCTGTGGTAGGAGAACTCTGTCTCCTGATAAACACAGCTGGGGAGATTCTGGAAGCTGTTCATGGAACCACCTTCCAACACTTTTAATTACTGTTTTCCAAAGAGGATTAACAAAAGAACATTTCCAAATCAAATCCTTCATTTTCTGGTCCATCCATCCATCAATTATGTAGTACACCCTGGATCGCATATATACAAACAAGCTACTACTCACACTGTCCTCAAATTGTCCTTCATCCGAAGGACAATTTAGAGTCACCAAACTAAACTACCATGTATGGCTTTGGACAGTGGGAGGAAGCCGGAGGACCTGGAGAGAGCCCACGCAGACACGGGGAGAACATGTAAAGTCCACACAGAACAGCCTAGGAGGACCAAGGTTCGAACCTTCTTGCTTTGAGGCGAAAGTGCTAACCACTGAAAAACCGTGCCGCCCCGCTTTCTAGTCCAGACTGAAATATCTCGACTACTATTAAATGCATTGCCATGAGATTTTCATGACCCAAAGAGGATGAATCCTGATGACTTTGGTGATCCCCTGACTTTTCCTTTAGCAGCAGGATGAGACAGACATTTGTAGTTTTGAGTCCAATGTTTCAGCAATTAGACATGCATGCCTCCCTGAGGATGAACTATAATAACTTTAGTGATCCTCTGATTTTTCATCAGGTAAATATTTCAATTCCAATACTGTGACAAAATACAAAAACTAATGACATTCCCATCTGTTTTAGCAATATTTTGTGTTTGTTGCTGATTTGCAAGTGTTAGTATGCTAACACTCTAAACTAAGATGGCAAACATGGTCACCATTATACCTGCTAAACATCAACATGTTAACCTTGTCGCAGTGAGCATGTTAGCATTTAGCTCAATTCAACTCCTGCCCCTAAGTAACAACCTTACTGAGCTGTTGCAGAGTCTTGTTGAAGCTTGGTGTGCAAATTTCCCTGGCTTTAGCTACCATGATTTTCCATATATCCTCTCCCAAATGTGAATTAAAATCAACAAGATTTTTTTGCAATCAGTCATAATTTTTAAAAGATGTTGGTACTTTAGATTATGGCCATCCTGACCGTGGACTTCAGGAGGAGGGC
>NC_060158.1:8146360-8149993 GCF_021292245.1 Micropterus dolomieu
GCCCCCCCCCCCCCCCCCCCCCCCCATCACCAAATTCAACAGCCCTGTTTCTGCTGTGATAGCCCAACACTGACACCATCATCAAGAAGGCCCAGCAGCATGTACTTCCTGCGCCAGCTCAGGAAGCTCAACCTTCCTACGGAGCTGCTGATCCACTTCTACACAGCCGTCATACAGTCTGTCCTCTGCTCATCCATCACTGTCTGGTTTGGATCTGCCACCAAAAAGGACAGGGACAGACTACAACGGACAGTCACGACTGCAGAAAAGATCATTAGTGCCAACCTGCCCTCCATTCAGGACTTATACATTTCCAGAGTCAGGAAACAGGCAGGAAACATCACTGCAGCTGCATCTCACCCCGGACACAACCTGTTCCAACTTCTCCCCTCTGGTAGCGCTACAGAGCACTGTACGCCAAAACCAACAGACTCAAGAACAGTTTCTTCCCACAAGCCATCACTCTGATGAACAGCTGACTCTGACTCACAATTTCAGGAACCATTCCTGTGCAATGACCCAGAAACTCTGCCACTTGTTTACTGGCTACCACTTACTATTTACTCATCATTCTCTATTTCAGAGCTGTTCATTCTGTTCATATTGTATATATTGTATACCAAATCCACCTACCTCACGTACATAACACCTGCACATTATGCTTTTTTATTCCAGCATTCTTTGCACTCATCACACTGTGTACATGTATGCTTGTATGTGTATGTTCACCTGTATATCACATCCACCTCTGACATGTGCATAATAACAATAATGGTAATAATAATTTTCTCCTGCATCCTTTGCACTCTGTTCATTGCACCACTGCACTATTATCTCAATCTGTCTGTTTTGTTCATAGTGTGTATATATGTGTTCTCCATACTGTAGCCTGGGTTTGATTATTATTTTATTATTGTATAAGAAAGCAATCGTGAACATTGTACAATCCAGAGTCAAATTCCTCGAATGTGTACACATACCTGGTAATAAAGATCTGATTCTGATTCTGATTCAGATTATGGTATTTCATTTCTTATTACTGTCATTTTGTTTCTCCCAATTGTAATTGCACTGCTGCTTCCTCTGTATATCTGACACCCTTCTCTTTTGCTTTGCCAGAGGTTTCACTCTTTTTTTCCTGTTAGAGGTTTGTGGCAGTATTTAATTATCCTAATCAGCTGTCCAAGGACAGAGGATGTGTAGTACAAATTGTGAAGCCCTCTGAGACAAATTTTTGATTTTGTGCTTTATAAATGAAATTGAGTATTAAGTACAGAAGAAAATAAGTTACAACAAAGCCCTGTAAGGGCAGAATCATGATACTTGGATGTTGGAAGTCTTATTCTTAATTTCAGCTATAATAGACAATTATATCATGGTATCACACCACAAAACCAGTGTTGCTGCATCACCTCCCTCCCACCTCTGTGATTTTCTTTACCAGCCTTATTAGATACATAAGAGGATAAGCTGCTGTGGACCCTGCTGCTCTTCCTCTCAGGTGGTTAGCCCTTTAGCTCAGACCAGAGTCAGACCTGTTGTTACCATGACACTGAGCCATGAGAGGAGACCACAGCAACAGCACATCCATTTACCCCAATAATTTGAAATGGACTTACCTTGCCTGCTAAATAGCTGGGAGCCACAGATTGCCAATTGGGTGATTTACCATTGGTAGAGTGTTTGTTCTGTTTTGTTTCTGGTGAGTCATTTGATTTAATTTTCTTTTACTATATGTATACAAACAGTATCTTCAGATAATGATGCTTCAAAGATGTTGAGGATGATAATGTCTCTTAAAATCTGTGTATTTTTCTTCCCTCTTCTCTGTTTATTTTTCTTCTCTCCTCTGTTCATTTTGTGTGTTGCTTATTGTCAATTATTTCCTTTGTATTTTGCTAAATCGTGTTGTATTTAGTTCAGTATGTTTTTTTGCTCTTAAGTTGAGGAGAGGTCAGTCATTTCTGATTTCTATTATCTAGTTTTATGCTGTCATATATGTGTTATATGTTTTGTTGGCAAATAAAAAAACAATCATACCTGTGCAGTATAATGCTCTTCTGTACAACAGCTTAGTTACACACTTCATTTAATATCCCATTGAGATTGAAATCTCTTTATCGAGACAGACCGGAGAACAAAAGAAAATACACAACCACACTACCACCATACTAGAACAACACTTTTAAAGCCAGACCACCTACAATCAGGCAACACAATAGAATTAATAAAAAATGATGACAAGAATCATAAATAACATCAGGTAATACATTTAATAAATTTAATATACTTTAAAATAAATTAAATATTATAGCTTGCAGTTCATTATTTCTAAAGGATGCATAGTACCTGAATGACCGCTTGCTGTTAAGTTAAATCGAGTTGAATTTTTGACACTGTGAGTCAGAGAGGTGTTCATGACCATAAAGTTGAATTAACACCTCTCTAACACAGTCTCAGTAGAACAAATTAAGTGTTTACTGCAGTGTTTCTGAAGTTAATTAAATCAGCTGATATTTTGTCCACCTGCTCTACTGTCCTGCCAGCGCAGTTTCAAACACCAGCAGTAGAGGGAGTGAGGGAGGTTTTCCTCCATTACAGTGTGATCCCACAGTTAAATGCGGTGAAGCAGAACCTGCAAAGTACAGCACAGTCACTTACACTGGGAGCGGCCCAGTACAACCCTCAGTAGCCTGGCTACTGAGCTACCACTAAAGCAAATGCAGATAGAAGTTTTTCGTAAAGTATTTAGGTGAATTATTAAATTGTGTTGGGGACATGCTGTTTTTCAAACATGGCTGAAGTTACTTGTTCTAAATGTCAGAAACATCTTTAGATGAAAAAGTCATATGAAAAATCTCAGTTATGAAGGCAGCAGCATGTTCTCAGATTTGACTGGAAGGTTTAGTAAAAAAGTAAAAAACACAGTGCCCTGTGGTCACTTAACCAACAGTTTCAGTCTTGAAAAAAATTTATTCACAAGAGGTCGTTCACCTATTACAGTTTTTCTCAGTCGCTTTGGTGCATTTCTCAGATCAGAAATGAAATTCTCAAAACTAATTGTTCAACCTCCACATCATCTTGTCACTTGTGCACATCATAAAAGCACTTTCTCATTGTTTTGAACAAATTGCAAATGACTTGACACACTGATGCAAATGATTATGTACAATTGTCTGCTGTTTCCTACATTATCAATTGCTTATGTCCTGCTGATCACAATGAATTATACTAGTCTGTGTTGAATAATCTTACCCCCCAAAACATCTAGGCATAAGTTCATTGCATTAGTCACTACATGCAAAATGGTTGTTATCAAAAAAATTACACGTTATCAAAAATCAAAGTTAAAATACTTTATTCATATCCTTTGCCTACAAGTATATAGCTAAACGAAATGTTGTTTCTTAAGGACCATAAACAAAGTAAGAATAGACAACAACAACATCACAATAGCAACACTCATACCAATACTCAATACAAGGAAACAGTAACAATACACAGTGAGCATTAATATATATAGATAGACATTCATTACATGTCTATTAGAATTTTTTTGTAAATGTGTAAACCTGAATTGATGAAGATATCTGTTGTGATGTGGAAGAGAATCTGGGATACAAAAGACCGGAA
>NC_060158.1:8150013-8271040 GCF_021292245.1 Micropterus dolomieu
ACAAATTGCAAATGACTTGACACACTGATGCAAATGATTATGTACAATTGTCTGCTGTTTCCTACATTATCAATTGCTTATGTCCTGCTGATCACAATGAATTATACTAGTCTGTGTTGAATAATCTTACCCCCCAAAACATCTATGCATATGTTCATTGCATTTGTCACTACATGCAAAATGTTGTTTCTTAAGGACCATAAACAAAGTAAGAATAGACCACAACAACATCACAATAGCAACACTCATACCAATACTCAATACAAGGAAACAGTAACAATACACAGTGAGCATTAATATATATAGATAGACATTCATTACATGTCTATTAGAATTTTTTTGTAAATGTGTAAACCTGAATTGATGAAGATATCTGTTGTGATGTGGAAGAGAATCTGGGATACAAAAGACCGGAAAGTCAGCCAAAGGGGTGTATCCCATGCAGCAGTCCTGTCTCTTTCTTTTCTGTATTACAATGACATGCTCTGTCAACAAATTACAGTACGAACAGTAAAAGCATAGCTGTGATTCCTGTCCTCTCTCCTGCAATGTATAACTTTGTACTGGTGAAAGTGATATATGCCATACAAAAAAAGTGTAGCCTTGTGCATTTTCAATCATTGTCATCAAAATCTTAGCCAAAATGTACATCAGAAAATAGTTACAGAGTACACTGTTATATTGACAAGATGGCTAAACATTTTGACTTGCTTGTTCATAAACAAGACACAAGGACTTGTCGTTCTGATGGCACTGACAAGTTCAATGACATAAAGATTTGCTTTTGAGAGGTAGACTAAGGATTTTGACCAAGTTATGGGCTTTTGCAGGTAATCCACTGTGTTGTGCTGTTTGTACTACCTGTTTCGAGAAATGCACTTACTGTTTAGCAAATGTTAACGATGATTCGAGAAATGCACCAAAGCGACTGAGAAAAACTGTAATAATAATGTAATTGCTTTCAGAAGTTCCACATTCACAATATTTTTATTGTTTCAACCTACAAGGTACAAACATCAATGTGGACAAAATGCTACAGTTAGGGTATCAAATTGGACATCACATGATGCAAAATAACACCCATTATTCCCAAAGACTTAAAACACATGACACAACCTAAATAAGGACTGTGACAAATCTTTTCCTTTATATGGTGTTTTTTTATCCCGCACCGGTAAACAACTGGACTTGAATGCACACATTATCCACCTTCTTGTTTGTCCAAATCTCTTCAAAATGCCTTCCCTCTTCAAAAGACAACTGCAAATGCCAGGATGCTGCAGATGTTTTCTATGTTAGAATGAATGAAAACAACAGGTGGTTGGCCCAGTGCTTCCAACCACACTTCACATGAGCCCAGAAAATCAGCAGCAGCACTGTGAGCGAAATCTGTGAAATGCTTTTTGGCATAAAAGTTGACAGTACTGCCAAGTTGTATTATTACAGAAACAATAAGACTGCACTTTGTTTCAGTCCATGCCAATCTCATGAATGTGTTAAAATGACGAAAGCTTTCAGCAACACATCACAGAACCACTACAGGACATTGATGCATGTATTGATCTGTTCAGTTGATTCTGCCACAAAGATACAGCTGGAAAACTAAGATACCGAACATATTTCATAGATGATTGCAGTTAGTCCATGTCTGTGAGCTATGTTGTTGTATTCAGTGACCTTGGTTTCCTACCAACATGTCATGTTCTTATGGACTCGACCAGACTGAAACATCCCAGCAATGCCTAACCTGCACAAATCCCAACAAATCATGAGTGTGTATTGGCTGCCTCCAGTACTGAGACACAATGTAAACGTCACAAATGAAAGAAAGCTCTGATACAAAAGTCTTTATGGCCACAAAGATTAAGAGATTTACAGAAGATCCCTCTGATCTGGGATGCCCACCTGCAGCACCTACTTTCTGTTGGAGTAGCAGGTGCACAACAGGCCACTTTTACCCAGCGCAGTGAATCTAATGAATATGAAGCATCATGAATGACTTTAATCACTGCCGGTGTCACATGTTGTGTGATAATCAAAGGATGTTGTGAATTTCTGTAATAAAATCTCATTTGCACATGTTTTCACAGGTGTGAGGCAGAAGAAGAAGTGAAGAGAAAAAAGAGAGAAGTACAGATGGTGTACTGAACCGCCAGTGGATTCAAAATTGCTAAATGACTAAAAGAAGCGTAAAATAATTAAAGATCATCAGAGGTCTTGTCTGACATTTAAAATCACAAAAAAATGCCATTTCTCTCTTACTCTCCCATTTGCAACAATCCTTTAGTTACAGCAGCAGTGCCTCAAACATATCCTCTGGCCCTCTGTTTGAAAGAAAGAGAGCATGATATTGTTGAGATGCTAAACAAGTGATGGCATTATCCTCGAGCCCTGTGCGGCGACGCCTGCCAAATGTTGATGGAATCATTGGCTTTCAACCACCAAGACATTTGCGTTGAGTTGTTTACCAGCCAAATACATTGCTCTGAGGATGCACTGTGGGAAAAGAAACCATTCACATCTTACAGTTGATCCTATTAGTTCAAACAATAGGAATATCCAGAGACAATGAAGGCACAAAATGCCTTACAAAATCAGCAGTACATCAAGTTTTTAATCAACATGTCAGCTTCAAAGGCACTGGCTCTTTATTTATGATGATTGATCAACTACAAAATGTGAAATGTGATACAATTAGATGTTGTTTCATTGAAAGGAGGAAGTGGTTTTTCTTGGTCTGAGCATCCACTGGATGGTGACATCAGCTGCTGAGGATCATAGCTATGTTGTCATCTTTAGGCTACAGGGCTGGGATGCGACACGAAGAGGTCATCCAGGGTGACAAGGACACAACAAGAGGCTTTTCACTCTCAGAGCCTAATAGTGAACCACGATTTGAGATGGAATCCGGTGTTGCTATTTTTCCTTAAGTCGCTGTCGTCCCCGCTGGATTGGAGAGAAACACACTTGAACAGGCTAGATCAAAGCAGTGTGACAATTCCACAATTTAATACGATTGAAAATGATATGCAGAAATCAAGGCTTGAAAGTTATCACTACAATTTTTCTCTGTTGCTTTGGTACATTTCTCAGATCAGAATTTAAATTCTCAAAAGTAATTGTTCAACCTCTGTTCACTTGTGCACATCATAAAAGCAATTTCTCATTATTTTGAACAAATTGCAAATGCTTTGACTCACCTATGCAAATGATTATGTACAAATGTCTGCTGTTTTCGACATTATCAATTGCTTATGTTATGCTGATCACAATGTATTATACCAGTCTCTGTTCATTGCATAAGTCAATACATGCAAAATGGTCAAACACACTACTTACAGACTACACTGTTAGATTGACAACATGGCTAAACATTTTGACTATCTTGTTCGTAATCAATGACACAAGGACTTGTCATTCTGATGACACTGACAGGTTCACTGACCTAAATATTTACTTTTGAGACATAGACTAAGGATTTTGAGCAAGTAAAGGGCTTTTGCAGGTAAACCACTGTGTTGTGCTGTTTGTACCTGTATCAAGAAATGCACTTACTGTTTTGAAAATGTTAAGGATGATTCAAGAAATGTACCAATGTGACTGAGAAAAACTGCAATGTGCTTCTTCGATGACAGAAAATCTGTCATTGAACAAATATTCAAAGTTTTGTTTTTGTGTAGCTGCAGCTGTCAAGGTCAGATTGATTCATGTGTTTTTCCTTTTGCAAGGAAAAGTGTGATGCATTTCAATACTTTGACAAATGGTTTCACTGCTTTTGAAAGCTGCTCCTCTCCTCTGGATAGATAGATAAATAGATAGATAGATAGATAGATAGATAGATAGATAGATAGATAGATAGATAGATAGATAGATAGATAGATAGACATTACTGGACAAATTGAATTCTTGACCTGAAGATTGTGCTAGACTTAATGGATCGCCATTCTCAGCCTGAGGGGGACTTGAATGTCGGCACCAAATTTCATGGAAAGAGCTGTTTACACATTTCAATCAAAACAGCAAATGTCATCCTCATAGTGGCTCTAGAGGGTTGGGAGGTAAGTTAGTAATATTCATCGTCTGGGCACAATGAATGTCTGTATCAAGTTTTAGTTGGTATCGAGAATCTCTGTAATAAAATGATTGGTCATTCGATTTCAGAGTAACATAGGAGTCGAGATGGCGTCGGACAATAAAACTTAAAATTAAACTGGACCGCAGGTTCAAGTCTTGTGTTTGGGCTTTTGATGGTCAGGTGATCCTTTTGTTAACATTGGATTGTGTCTTTGCTTAAAGAGTAACCGTTTATTTAAAGAGAAACAAAATTCAGGCTCATCTGTGACTACTTTTAACTCCTTCAACGCTCTCTGTAGGTGAAACGTGACTAATGACCTGGTATAATGACCACAGTTTTTCTCCATCGCTTTGGCACAATCGTCAAATGAGCACTGAGTAACCCTTGCAAATCATAATAATTTGCATTCTTTGCTATTGAATCATTGTCAACCGCTTATCCTGCGCACTGGGTCGCAGGGGGCTGGAGCCAATCCCAGCTTACATTGGGCGAAATGCGGGGTACACCCTGGACAGGTCGGCAGTCCATCGCAGGGCCACACATAGACAGACAAACACTCACACTCACATCCACACCTAAGGACAATTTCGGAGACACCAATTAAACTAGCCTGCATGTCTTTGGATGGTGGGAGGAAGCCCGAGCACCCGGAGAGAACCCACGGGGACACGGGGAGAACATGCAAACTCCAGAAAGAGGGGGAGGGGCGGGCAGTGGACGAGGAAGAGTCAGAGAAAGGACACGGAGAAATCTCAAATGAGATACAGGCAACAATTATAGACTGTATTCTACCATTGCCTAAGTCTGACAGATGCTGGTCAGAGAGTGCAGCCTAATCTGGGCCGGTCCATAGTGTCGTCAAATAAATGGATTGTTTAAAGTATAGTGTGTGCCGTGGCTGACATCAGTACTATTCAGCTGCCTAAATATACAATGTTAGCAATTGGACAATATTACATAGTAGGTAAATATCACACTTTCGGAGTAAACTGTCATTTGACAAGATGTCTTTGCATTGAAACAAGAGTTCTTTTGATTGACTAATCGCCTTTTGCAGGTCACATGGAGTGGTGTGCTGAATGTAGCACGTTGTGTGAGGGTTGTAGTTAGAGTTTTGACAACTGTAAGTTTGTTTCAGGAACTGTGCCAAATAGATTGAGAAAAACTGTAATATCAGAAACCTCTCAGGCTGATGGCTGCGTTTACAGATTAAAGAAGTGAAAGAAGTTTTAGCTAATTACTGAAAACAAGCCAAATAGTCTGTGATGGAACAGAGGACGGCTTTCTTTCTCCCTCTCTCCAGTAGCAGATAGATATTCAGCTGCCTCTCTGAGTGGGCATCTTGGTTTAGATCGACATTCCTGCCAGGGTTCAAGGATATCTCCCATGTTTGTGTCCCACAGCTCTCTTGCATGGCCGCTATTGTTTCCCCTGCTCTCAGGCTCGACCCTCCAGCTGCAGGAACAAATCCAAGACTCTTCTGGACACGAGGGCACAAACAGTGTGGTCAGCCCACTCTCTGCATTCCTGCACCCTACCTCTGTCAGGCCCGTGGGTGCTGCGCTGAGGCTCGGCCCAGCAGGACAAACAGACGGAGCACTGTGGACAAGGCAGAGTGGACAAACATGTCTCCCTCTGAATCTATTCCCATTTTGTTCTGTTTATACAGGACATTGGGCAGCCATGTTGGCCACATAGATGTCAGTGTTATGGGCACTCATGTATAGAAAGGAACTTTTGCCCACTTTCATATTCAGGATTCCTCAGCGGATGAGTTCAAATAAAGGCCTCGGGTTTCTCCACTTTCACGAGCATTTGGATTTTCTCTGAATCTGACGATGACAGACTTTTCCCAATTGCTGAATGCGCTGTATTTTAGCCACATGTGGTTGCCAAAAGATGAATGATTTTGTATGACTAACAGTTGATTAAACATGGTGCTCAGTAGATCTGGTTCAAATCATTCACCAAACTAAAACGATTTCCATTAAAGGCCATTAAATTCAGTTAATGTGTAACTCATCTCTCAGCAATCCTGCAAGCATGCCATAAATAATTATATTATATTTTTATATTATATTTACTTAGATTTGCTCCAAATGAATCCCTTCATATAGTTTTAATACCATAGTAAATCCTTTTCTGTCAAATGTTGTTTGAAATATACTTTTGTGTTGTGTTTCCAGGCTAATCAAAATGCTCAAAATAACAAGAAGTGGATATGACATTATTTGGTCATCTTTTTCTTGTTACAGATACCAATACATTTTTATTTCCTTTTTTGTTGCCAAATAAAAAAGATATGAAAACAGTCAACACAGGCAAAATAAGACTTAACGGCATTGCTGCACTATGAAACTGATTATTTTCGATTGATTGTACCACGCCAGGGCAGTTTGTTGGTGCATCAACCAGCGCTCAGCGCACTGCAAAGTGCAAAGCGCTTTTGTGTCTGAAAGGGCCTTAAGGCTCTAAAGTGGAGACTCTTTGAGGCACTAGACTAGTGGTGTTTTGAGCTAAATGCTAACATCAGCAAGCTAACCTGTTTATAATAACAAAATTAACAGAATGATGTTAAGCTGGTATAATGTTTATTAAGTTCACCATATGATCTTAGCATTTTAGCTGCTAACGTTAGCGGTGCAGGTATTTGGTCATAAACCAAAGTATATGGAAAATGGAAATTCTGACCTAACAGATGAAGTTGTGGGATCATCAAAGATATGCAGTTCATCCTGAGAGGAACGTGAATAAATGTACAGAATTTCATGGCAATCAATTCAATATTTGTTGAGATATTTCAGTCTGGACAGAAGTGGTTTCCAAACTGGCCACCAGCATGGCAAATGAAAAAAGAGCAATATCAAAGTCCATTCAATTTAGTCGACGTGCAATTTATATTCCCGCTGGCCATTTTGCAAAGCTTGTCATATAATTTGAAAAGCTGGAAACTGGAAAAGAGAGAAACATTATTAGACCCTGCCAGCGTTGTATTGAAGCTTAGTGATACCACAACATGGCAGTGGAGTTTGATATTTGATATTTCTCACACCAAGAGCAAAACATTCTCCATTTTTTTAATCAAACATCCAGGTTTTGGACATATATGTACCTTTGTGAGTAGTGTTGTAGTACTCAAGGCCTCGGGATTTTATTTAAAGACCAATCAAGACCATAACTTTGGTATTATCAATAAATTGCTTTTGCATTGTCTGATTTATTTGTTCACATGAACTTTGATTGGATGTGAAACGTATTGCTTCAAATGTAACCAATAACGCTAATTAAAAATGTGTTGTTACCGCTAATGACTGTCCCCACTCCCTTTGATGGTAAGCATGGAAAAGAAGTGTTGAATAAAAATGCTTATGTTGAATTCAGCTCTTAGTGTTTGTATGTGGTTGTTTTAATGGGAATGTGGATCTTTCAGATCAATTTGAGAAGTACCTTTGATCTCGTTCCACATTTAATTGTGTGTCATGTAATGTGGAACTGGTCTTGGTCTTGACTCGGTCTCGCCCTCCCTTGAATGTTGGTCTCGACTTGGTCTCAGCCCCAAAAGGTCTTGGTCTTGTCTTGGTATCGATAAACTCTGGTCTTGGTCTTGACTTGGTCTCGGTTTGGGCGGTCTTGACTACAACACTATCTGTGAGAGTCCATAAATAGAAATCAGGTCATGTATTATTCATTATTATGTCTCAGATTATACAGCTGTTCCCAACATGGACTCGGACAAGAATCCAGAATAATCTCTCCTGTGTCTCTTTTACTTTCTCATCTTGTCTTGTGTGTCAAGTGTTTTACATAGAAATTGTGCAACATATATTAATTTAAATGAGTATTTTAAGCATTGGTATTTTTCCTTGATGTTATTCTAGTCCAGTATACCTCTGACTGTTTTGCAGCCACTCAAATGCAGAATCAAAAGTTAAGTCAGTTCATCAAAGTTTAAATTTTCTCTTGTTATTATGCTCATCTGGATTTCATAAAAGCAACAGGATAATAACTTATTTTTGAAATTCTTTACTTCCACCTCTGAAATATATTTTTAAAAGACTGCCTTCATGTGTCCTGTGATATGAAAAAAGATTAATTTGTTGTTGTGGTCCTTCAATTTGACAGGCGATTTCCAAAAAAAAGTCCATTTCTAGTTTGAAATAAGAAACAACTATAACAAATAGGCATCTGTTCTAAAATATTAATATTCTGATGCTGCATGGGTGTTTTCTAACACAACTCATCCTGCAACAGATCCTGCTTTGTTCACTGGCTGCTGCAGCCACTGCATGTGAAACAACACATTCAGAGCTCCTTGTAGTGTTGGTACAACGGCAAAATACACAAACGTTCAAGGATATTTGAAATCGTCCATCTGAAACTGACGATGACAGAGACTTTTCCCAAGCGTCACAATAAAATAAATGTTGAGTTTGTTTGACCCAGAAAACAGTGGTTTACAAAATACTCTTCACTCAGGGTTCAGTCATCACATATTGGATTAGTACATTATGTTGGCTTTTAGTGGACAACTCAACATTACTATTAACATCACAGTAAAACATAAAGTTTGGTAATATTTTATATTTCAAGCCCAAAATTCAACTTCTGTAGCTCCATTAGTCATAAACTTGCAGTAATAGCCTGAGTTTTATGGATTGCATTTGTTTCAACATGAAAACACAAAATGGAGAAAATCCAAACATGCAAAGTCACCACAAGTTTATTTTATCAATGTGCAGACACAGTTACTTGGCTCATGTTCACAGGTTTTGACACAACAAGCGTTTCCTTTCTTCTGGGCCTCTCCATATGTTAATCTGGGTGACTGTACATCTAATTTAAACACAATCCATTAAGAAAATATATGAGGCTGATTCAACAATGGCCTCACAGAGCTGTGGACTGCTTTGCATCAGGGTGTGAGTGCAGACTCAGAGATAACCCTTGTTGTCCCTGCGGCCTGCGTGAAGCAGATGGGGAGAGGAACAATGGCCGTGCCCATGCGGAGGGCGGCAGTGACTGACACAGCCACTGAAGCTCCAAAGAATGCCTGGATCCATGCCAGAACCATGGATCTCACAGCAAATGCAACCACCCAACACCCCACCTGACCCTCCTCATGTCCCATGGTGCCCTGGGACTGAGGAGACAACACCTTCAAAGACGGCCCCTGCGCATCAGAAGAGCTGCAAACCACCCTGAAGAAGCAGCAGAGCCGTGTTTTGGCACTGTGGACTTGCTTGGAAGAGGACTACTTAGTAAATAAGAGAGAGGTCAAATCCACCCAACCTCAGCAACTAGCATGGCTACAGCAAGCACCTCAGGGCAGAGCACCTTCGGGCTCGGGAGGAAAAAGAAGAACCCTGGTCTAATGGATCAGATTAGCAAGTTCTTTGGTGGAGACAAAAAGAAAAGGAGCAAGGTGAGTATTTTTCAAGTTAAACATCACTGCTCCCAATGTCTCTTAAAACTTTAACATCATGCAAAAAGAATTTGATAATTTTTCATCATTGTACTACAATACTGGGCTAAATTCTACATGGTTTTAGTGCTTTGTTGAATTTGGAATTGTTAGAAATTGTAGTGCTGTCTGGTGTGTCTAGTTGAAGAATTTCAGTTCCTACGCATAATTACAATCATCTGATTGATAGATTATGTGGTTTTGTTGCTGTCCTGTGAAAGCAATGTCAGCTATTCATGAGCTAGGAAAACAACCCTGTTTTCAGTTTAGTGACAATTTTTTAAAGATTATCCATTATTTGCAAATGTTTTAATAAAGTTTAAGATGTAAAAGTTGGGGTGGGCAGCACATATCTCACATCTCAGCACATCTCCTTTCACTTGTCTCCATAACTTTCAAGAGACTTTTTTAGAAAATAATAAATATTTATAGAAACATTCAAATTAACTTCTAAGTTACAGTAACACCCTGCACAAGCAGATACTAGTTCTAAGGAGAGAAAGTACATTTCTCAGTTTGAGGTTTTGCACCTTGCTGAAGGGCTTTTT
Source organism: Micropterus dolomieu (assembly GCF_021292245.1). Lineage (NCBI taxonomy): Eukaryota > Metazoa > Chordata > Actinopteri > Centrarchiformes > Centrarchidae > Micropterus > Micropterus dolomieu. The sequence continues at coordinate 8,160,098 of NC_060158.1, forward strand.
GACAATAGCTGCTTAAAGGAGCAGAGCACCGGTGGCTTATTTCCCTAACCAGACGCTACTTTCGAATGGTGATTCTCTAAATATATATTATTCTAAATATGATTATTTTTTGAAGAAAAAAAACTGTGATTTTCATGTAATTGAAAGAGAAAATTTAAACTCACTATTCTTCTGAATTGTTTTTTTTTATTTTTGCCAGCCGACCCTTTCCTTTAGTTTTATCTTTATCTTTCATATAGGTTGATCTGTTTTATATTTATCTAAATTATGAAAATTTAATTATTTAGACTGTTGACTGAGAAGTGGTTGTAACTGAATTTTAAGCAGGTGCTTTATGTGTTACTTGAACATATTATGTATGTAACTGTTTTAAATGACTATAAAATCATTATTATCTTACTATTATTAACCAAAAAAATGTCTCTTAAAGCATTAACAACTGAATTTTCAAAACATGCAGTCTTCAGTCCAGATTTTTCTGAAAAACTCTTTTATCCAAGTTCAGATTCTTGCAGTACAAGTTAAAGAAATAATGTGTATATCCACTGAGATGTTGTGAAAGAAGAAGTAAGCCTACGCTAAATTTACCACGGTGCAGGAACATTTTGTTTGTAATGTCAGCCTGGCCCTGAGCTGCAGATAGAAAACCTCTTTCAAGTTCAAGAGTCAACACTCTGTGATAGCAGGGGCCCTCTGCAGTCAGAGCTGCTCTCATACAGACCCCTTTCATCTGACATCCAAGTCTGTTTTTGAGTACGTATAACACGTGCATGTCAGATCTCGAATTTTGTGTATTCAGTCATTTTTAGAAAGACAGTGTAAAAGAAAGGTTTGTGCTTAGATCTTTTCCCTCATATGTTATAAGCTCTCTGTCCTGCACTTGTAATATAATACACCAAAAAATTACCAAAAAACAACCACAAAAGGTATCTATACATATCAAGGCAGTCTTTTAAGATTTATGATTTTTACTTTAATAATATTGATGAAACTTAAAGACAACTAACAGAAAATACAAGATAATTAGGATGAGCAGATGCCAGCAGCGCAGGCAGAGAAGGTCAGATATGTGAGGTTGTTTTGAAGGTCGTGTTAGCTGCACACTTCAAACATATACATACTTCATACGCCCACAAAAAAAGAAGGGACAGCTACATCTGATAAAACTTAAATGTTGTAAATTGTATACTTATATGTATATTGTACTTTCACGTTGTTTGAATTTAATATTTTAATTGCCTTTAATTGATTCAATTTTCAGATTTCTCATCATAGAATGTTGTTTGAGTCCTTTCTTGTAGTTCTTGTCTACTTCATTTGGTTTCTTTCACACGTTGTGAGACTTTACACCCATTAAGGCCTTGACACTGTATATATAAGTATAAAAATTATTATATAAGGAGGTATGGTGCAGCTGGACTTTCAGGAAAGAAATTATGCCTATTCAAGCTCATGCTCAAACTAATCCATCATGAAAATATTGCATAGAAATATTTTTCAGTGCTTTTGAGTTATACTGATGCCATTTGATTTGATTTCAATCAGTAGCATTTTGCTTTTGTGGTATAACAACATACCATGTCAACACATACAGTTACGTGACCTCTGTTGATCCTCACAGGGGTCATTCCGGGGTCACCTGGCTACCTCACCCCAGCAATCCTCCGCTCGCCGCCGGACCAATGAAAATGCTGTGGTGCATTTCTTCAGGAGCATTGTAAGTTGTTTGGATTAAATGATATCATATTGTATAAATCATATCACAGATCACACACATATTTTACATACTTTTAACCACGAATGTAAAGTCAGTTTTGTTGCGTCATGCCAGCATTCTCAGTTTTATTCAAATCGTAAATGTTTTTTGACCTCAACAGAGTTTGATGTTTTGCTCTGAGACTGCCATGAGTTGCATAAGTCAGAATGCAGAACAAACCAATTTCCTCTAATTTATACTGTGTGAGTGTGGAACTGTCAGTGTTTTCTTTTAATTTACTTTGGATCCAACTCTTGGCATCAATAGTGCAGCAGCGTTTCAAAAACAGCCAAACTGTTTTCCTCCCTCACTGATTACAAAGCTGCGTGACACCTTCATTTACATACTGATAAAAAAGAGTTATTGGGGGAATTTTCATTCATTTGTTTATTACAAAGCAGAGTTTGTTATTCTTTTTTCCCTGCCCTGTGCAATCAGTCATTCTGTTGTTGTTGTTGCTTGGTGTTTAGGTTTCCTCTCCTCGTCCTAAATCCAGGGTGAGTGTCATTTTTTCACAATATCTGTTTTATTGATCATTCCAGAGGTGTAGCCGCAGGGTGAAGATCCAGACGTGCACTGATACATCACATTTTAGTCATGACGTCCTTGTCTGACATGTTCTCCATCATATTTTTCAATGTCATAAATATCTAATATCTGCATTTTTTTAAATAGCAATTTGTTTGAATCTTTTTATTGGATGTCCACTTGGAGTTTTATTGGATACACGGGGGTAGGATATTTGGGTACATTTGATACATTTAAGCCATTATGTGTGGGATTGATAACCATTCAGTGGTAGTAGGCTTAAGCTGCTGTCAGACAGCAGCCCCCTCCACTATTGTTTACAAACAAACATTTGTGCCAAATAATTTTAAATATACTATAGTCACATAACAGGACTAAAATTTAGCCACACTAGTGGTTAGCCACAGCATGCTAACATGTTCACAATGACGATACTAACATGCTGGTGTTCAGCAGGAATCATGCATGTTCCCCATATTGGTTTGGTTTGCCACCATGCTAACATCTGCTAATAAGCACTTGTCACTAGTTTAGCTAATTAGCACTAAACACTGTTTTTTAGATATGTTTAGCTATTGAATGGAATGTCATTAGTTCAGTAGATATTTCATTGTCATAAGCCAATAACCTGGGTAAATTAAAATTTCAACCTGATGATTGAGTAAAATTCCACGGATCGCTAAAGTCATTGGGATACATCCTTTGGGGGAATCGAATGGACCAACTTTAATGGTAATCCATCTTTTAGATGATGTGCTGATAATTCCCTGGGTGATTGAACCGTTCATCCTGTTAGTAGCACTATATAAAGGTCATGACATCACCAAAGTCAGTAGGCTTTATCTTCTGGGGACCATGAACGTTTGCACCAAATTGAATTGGAATCAATCTTAAAGATGTTGCAGCGCTAACTTGGTACGTATACTCTACACATAGTGGCTTAAATTGTAGATGGGGGTATTTCAAAATAAACGATAATTTTTCTGCTTTCTAATGATTTATAATGGTACATTTTGTTGCTCTATGTGTAGCTATAATGTAATTACTGGATTATTGGTCTGTTAACTGACCAAACACTGACCTTTTATGTGACTGGTTCCCATTCTGTGGGTCAGGGCCCCTCTGATGGGTCACATGGTAAATCTGTCAAGACGATACTTAGCTAAATACATTTATATTAATATTTTTCTTTTCTCTGGTCAGGCATAATTTGGATAGTTTTACCTTTTCTGGCCACCAAAAGGAAAAATTTTAAGGAGTCCAAAATAAAAATGTTGGGAACCACTGGTCAACACCATAATTAGAAATGGCTGGATGAAGGTTTTACTTTGTTTTACTTTACCACCACATCACTGCTTATCTTGCTACTGGATGATTCTCAGATGTGTTGAGGCAGATGCAGGTGCCACCACACTCTCATCTCATCATGTCACTGTTTGTTTGTCTTTCATGTCCAGTGGAGAGATGTCTTGGGCTTGGTACGTGACAAAATCTTCCCTTTCTGAATCAAACAAAAGCCCCACTGCTGTCTGCACTGCTCTGTGTTTGTGTGCAATGATCCCATTTCCGTCTGTAGAGAGCTCCTCCGCAATGTGTCCTTTGTCTGCAGCGCACCTGTTACCTAACCTTCAGTCCTATTCTCTTTCTCACGTTGCAGTTTCACTGCTTTGCTCCTTGAAGAGAAATGCCTTTAACACCTGAGCATGTGGATTCAAGACATATTCGAAAGTAGATGCTGATTCACCAGCATTTACATTAGTAGCTGAAAGACAAAGCTTCCAGCAGCTCACTTTTGTCGGGTGCCACAAAAATATCACTTTCATTCTCTGGTTGATCAGTCAAAAAGATTTATTAATTTATTTTTGACACCAACAATTACTGGCTTATTGGTAAATGTATTACATTTCAACCCCCCACTCCCTCCTTTGCTTTAATCCAGAGTGACTCACTGCTTCTGGATGACTTTGAAACAGCTCGACTATTTATGAACCACAACCGGTAAACATTTTCTCTTAGGACCTCTTGACCTGCATCACCCTCGTCCTCCTCATCTTCCACACCACTCCTTTTCTGTAACACATCCATCCCCTCTGTGCCAGAGATGACTCACAGATCTATCTGTTTTGGCTTCCCACCTTATACTTATCTGTCCGACAACTGTGGACAGCCATTTGTGTGTCATTTGACGCTGATTTTCCACTTGTGTCCTCTGTTTCCTGTCAGTTCACTGTGGACTTTATCTTGTCCTTTTCATCCATTTTCTTTCCCCTGAAGGTTGCTGTTATCTGAGACTGGTCCTGTCACATGTTCATGTTTTCCTCCATGTCTCTATCACCTTATTCTCTCACAATAACATATCAAAAAAACATAGACAACTGTTTCTTCGCACTGCTGCTGTTGCAGAGAAACCACATACCTGCAGTTAGCACAAGAGTCAAATTAGGTTGTATACTGAAACAATTGTATGTCCTTTATACCTTTATATCTTGTGTATAGCTTCTAAAAGTTAAATAACCTCACATCAGTCCACCTTTATTGTCCACATGGGAAACTATCGTAGCAAAGAACTTAATGAAAACATAGATCCAAATACCAAAAGGTCAATCCCAATGCAATTAAAGAGGATGGATGGTAAACAAAGAGATGTGTAAAATGTCCAAAAAGTACAAAAGTTTGGGCACCAATAAGGAAGTATGCTGTCATTTCTTCATTTTGGAAAGATGTTTTTTGTGGATATGTGTTTTTTGTTCAACAACAGCAATAATTCTCTATAACATTTTTAAGCACTTGTTTTCTGTTTGACATTTTGTAAAAGTAGTGGGACGTCTGATGTTCTCATCAATGTAAAATTAATTAAACGTCTGGTTAAAGGTTATACAATGACAAAGTAGCAAGCGTGTTCTCAGGTCCTGGTTTCAGGTCTTCATCTGTGCTTATAGAGCATCTTTTTCTAGGCCTCGTCGCCCCGTGCCGAGAGCACAAAGTCGCCAGTCAGAAGACGCAGAGACCAAAGTACACTGTCCAGAATCTTCAACCTGGTGAGCTTACCGCTCGTTTGCCTCCTTGTTGTACACAAGATTTTCTCTTTCTATTTTTAAACTGGGCTTCATAAACACTATTTTCTATCTGTGTTTGCCCAAATGCAACAGTGATGCTCTCATCAGAGATCAGTGAGTAATAAATAAATACAGTATAATGATTCATCATTTCAGTTGGAATACTTTTCATTCATTTTCTTTCATTGACACGCTTTCACAGCAGCCTGTCATCATAATAAACTAACGAGCTTAAGAGCAACATTTGCATTTTTACAGTGACATGTAAACCCAAATATTACATTCCTCATACACATGTTCATTGATTATTTTTCTGCAAATGTCATCAACCTTGACTCTCTTATTTATTTTCAGTGTGGATGATCCCCTTGAATCCCAATAAATGTGAATAATTTGACAATCAAACCTTTCATGACCTTTCAGCACAGGTTTAACTTGAAAACTACATCACCCCAGATTGCTCTTAGACATCATCTCTGGGGATAGAAAATCCATGTTTTTCTCAGCCACGTCATCATCCTCCCTCTTCTTTCCAGGGAGAAACCAAGTCCCGTCCACCCCCTAAACGCTGGAGCACCATCTTCTAAGCTCTCCGCCGAAGGCCAAACCACAGATCCAATGCCGACGGGACAAGATGAAGGAGAAGGAAACGATCTGCAAGCGGCGGACTCACAACCTCAAGAAATGTTAACCGACTAACACAAGCCTCCTGTATGTTTAGACAGTGACACCACATTGACACAGTATGAAACCACTCTCAAGGCATGTACGTGGTCATAGTGCCAGTTCTCTTTTTAATCCTACTTCTAAGCAAATCCTATTTCATTCATTATTTAGCTGTTTACAAAAGGTTTGGACATGCTTTTAGTAAAATATCTTACTGTAAAAATCATCCATTCAAGTATCTTGGTCTGATGGTGCTAGTGTCTGCTGTCTGACGTTCGTTCATGGCAGATATTTGTTTTTCTACTTGTCTTTTGTCATCTGCATTTTGTACATGAGTGACGCTTTATGTATCTCACTTTCACACAACTCACACACCAAACAAACCATTGTTTTTGTTTCACATGTGAAGTCCAGATAAAGAGTGTTTGTCGTTGTTGTGCTTGAGTGAAACGTATGTTGCAAAGAAATACATTTGAAAATACAACCGGAAACATGCAGTATATTCATTTATTAATGTTGTTTCATTATGCTTCAGTGTGGTTAATAAACATGTACAGTATGTTGCCATTCAAATCTATCAAAAAATGCCCTTTTCAAATGCACTGTTTATAAAAGTAAATAATACAACTTAAAATTCCTGAAAACTACTGGTCTGCTCTCTTTTCTATTTAGCTTTTGCATCATCTATTGTGAGTTATCTGTTTGCATCTTAAATTAAATTTTAAGTTTTAATGTTATTTGTGTTTTATTTAGGAGATGAAAGGTTTTATCTGACGGTCAGATAGTAAGTTGCTCAAAGGTTTACGGCTGAAGCACCAAGATGGTATGAGGGGTTTAGTAGCCTGAAGGGCAGGGTATTGACTTCAAATGTTCTGACGTATAATTTGTCAATTTTATTTTGTTCATGATAAATTACATTGCCACTCTCATTTGTTCATGCTCTGTTTTTGTATGTTCACTTTAACAGAATAGTCAAAATCATTGTAAAGATTGCTGACATGTGGTGGTGCTACAGGAATAGGAACTGATACTTAGAAAACTGAGTGTTTTGTTTCCTCTTAATGAAAAACTCTGTCTTTAATGAAATGTCTAATTGGAAATAAACCTGGTTCGTCTTATCTCTGTTATTAAATATTGTAAAATATGACAACTGTGTTGTCTTTATTACATCTATTTTTTCACATTTCATGTAGTCAAAACAGAATGAAAGACACATACAAATGCACATTTTCAATTTGTTTTGAAGAAATGGTTTGACATTTGGGTAAATATGCCCTTTAGCTTTCTTGCAGAGAGTTTAGGAGATAATATCTCTCTCACATCTGTATGGTAAATACACCAATTGGCTGTAACATTATGACCACCTGCTGGTAATAATGTAGATCTCCCTTTTGCCGCCAAAATAGCCCATACCAGTTGAGGCATGGACTCCATTGTGTATGCACTGTGTGTTCTGTCACCTTTCTATCAGAGTGTCAACTTTTTTAACAATTTGACCTAGAGTAGCTTGTCTGTTGGATTGGACCATACTGGCCAGCCTTCACTCCCCACTTGCATCAATGAGCCTTGGCCGCTTTTCATAGGTACTGCAGACCATTTTGGAGATACTCTGACCCAGTTGTCTAGCCATCATACATTTACACTAGCCCATTTTTCTTGCTTCTACAACATTAGCTATGAGGACCAGGACACAATGTTCATTTGATATATCCCACACACTGACAGCCATAGTAAAGAGATAATCAGTGTTATTCACTTCACCTTTCAGTAATGTTATGGCTGATTGATGTAGTTGGAGCCAGAAGGTCAGCTTAGCTTAGCATAAAGTCAAGAAACAGGGAAACAGCTAGCCTCACAGTCTAAACAAAAAATCTGCTCATCAGCATGTCTACAGCTCACCAATTAATTAGTTGGACTGTTCAGTATCAAGTGTAAAACCAAAAATGTGTTGTTTGACAGGGAGGTTATGTGCTCCTGCTCCCTGTTTTTATGCTAAACTAAGCTAACCGCCAAGCATGACAATAGTGGACACTGCAACATCATGTCTCAACCAGCTTCACGGTTTACTGAATAACTGAAGAGGGCAGAAATAAAGTATGTAGACCTACTACATTGGCCTCTAAATCAACCCATGATTCACCAGTGAAAAAACTCCCACACACTCTTGAAATATCCTCAGGCGGCCAATCATCTATCTCAGACCATAATCCCAATATCAAAGGACTGAAGAAGACAAGATACATCCAATTAAACACTTTATAAGGATGATACTCATAAGCAAGAAAAATAATGTTGCTCATCATTAGAAATAATGCTGCGATAGAACTTTTCAAGGACAACTGCCCCTAAAACCACAATTAGCAAAGAGCCCTTTCTCTCCTGCATACAATGTTTCTGCTATAATTGGCACAGTGGCGTAAAAAAACTGCACCACACAACCTTAAAATATAGCATCCGCATAAAGAGCTTAATATACCCTTAGCAATTCAATATGGTTCATCTTTACCCTGATTCTGGTCGTACAGATTTCTGGCATGAGTAAATATCCCCCCAAATTAATTAAAATCTAAAATAATTCTCTGGCATAAGATACAAGTATAAATGCTAAAGTGCTGTGTCTTAATTTCACCGGTTACATATACAGTGCCTAATACCTTTGTTCCTTATTACACCTCTGTCACAACCTCATGTTTGCCATTAAAACGTAGATGTGTAAAGGCTGAATGTACTTGAATACATTAAATGATAAGACAAAATGTATTAGCTCGCCATTTTACAGGGACTCTGGGTCTTTTACAATCAACGATAGATGCTTTAAGACATTTTGCACAAGTTAATGACAGAGAAGGGATGCTGCAGTGTTGAGCAAGAGAGACCTCTGGTGCTCCAGTATTGTGCTGCAAAGGAACCCTTCTAAAAAGAGCCACATCATTCTGGTGTTAACCAAACTGTTCTAGATTGACCCACAATGTTGTAAAATTCGTGTTAAGTCAATTTTCTGTCCTTAGACACTAGATTAAAATCCTTGTTTAAAGCCTCAATCTGTTCTGTGCACAGTGTACAGAACAGATTAATAGTATACACAGTTGAATGATGACAAGATGTAGACTGTAAAACATAAGTGAAGAGGATGGATCTAGGAGGACAAGTGAGCAGCTCGCCCACTAGGTTGGATCTGAGCCACAACACCTCTCCACCATATAGTCCTGGAAAAACACACAGGACAACCGCATTCACACAGAGGAGAAAACACACACACACACACACAGAGGAAGAGGGCCATGAAAACATGCAAACTACAGAGAGGTAGACTCCATTGCGTATGCACTGTGTGTTCTGTCTATCATAGCGTCAACTTTAACAATTTGACCTACAGTAGCTTGCCTGTTGGATTGGACCATACTGGCCAGCCTTCATTATGTAGTATGTATGATGCTTTGGCAATATTGTTATTACACATCCATGCCAATAAAGCTAATTTGAATTGAATAGAGAAGGGGAGAGGCTGAATCTCCTAATCAACAACTGGTTGAGGCACCGACAGCCGAGAGAGAGATGGCCGATGGTCCAGTACAGAGAAGTGCAAGAGATGACAGGTAGAGGCTAAGAGAGAGAAAAGGGGAAGTAGCTTACCATCTTCTAGAATAAATCCTAAAACAATCAGAAAAACAAAACTGTTTTATTACTATATATACACCCCCCCCCAAATTTCTTTCCTTTACATAGTGTGAAAAGACATCACTATGGCACAGGAAACTGTTTTAACCTTTATTTTCTTATGTAGATCAATGGCAAATAATTTATGTGCAAAATCAACTTTAATACGGCCACCAGAGTTACATTCACAACACAGCTTGTTACAGATATACAGTTTACAGCATCACTAAACAAGAACTGAGCCTACATGGCACTGCACAAGTTAAAAGGATCACTTGAATGAAGCATGATTGTTCCTTTATTTCCCCCCCCACCCCACTGATGACATGAAAAGAATGCACATTTAAAAAGATCAAAGAAAAGCAGCTGCTCAAAGAAGCCTTCAATGATTGGTGTCCGTAGACCTTTAAAGCCATCGTGTAATTCATCTTACTTCTTGCATGTATTTACATGCATACAGTTCAAGTGCTGTAAACCTATGGTTCACATCAATGTTTAATTTACACTAAAGCTCTCGCTCGCCTCCTCTTTAAAAACATGATTACCGGTGTCCAAATTTTGTGACTGACTTCTTAGCTCATCCACAATCCCAGACACACCGCCCAACAGGCCCCCCATCCCGTCCTCCATCTCCCCGTGAAAATCCACCTGCTCGACTTTCACTTGTCCTGCTGTTGCAAGAAAAGCCTCCCCATCTTCAAAACCATAACTGTAGCTGTCATCCACATCTGCTGGTGCTGTGCTTGCGTTGTTGCTGTTAACTGAAGAGCTGGAGGCAAGTCTCTCACATCGGGCCTGATGCCTGAGGAAGCTATCTCGCCAGATGACTTTCTTCCCACACAGGCCACACTCATAGGGACGCAGCCCTCCGTGAGTCTTAAGGTGCTTGGTTAGATGGTGCTTCATCTTGAAGGACTTTGTGCAAACAGGACAGCCGAAGGGCCGTAGATTGAGGTGCTGCATCTTCACATGCCGGTCACGCATACTCTTCAGGGTGTAGGCTTTGCCGCAGTGGCAGAAGTGGACTTTGCCTGTGTAGGGCGCGCCAGCGAGTGACACTGAGGATGATGAAGATGGGGTTGGGGGCGAAGAGGGTGGCGGAAATGCAGCAGAGGACGGAGACATATTGCGATTTGAGGTGGGTGTCAAAGAGCCACCCTGTCCAGCACTGGTGGAAGGCCAGTTCATCTCCGAGCCTGCCATAGTGAAGTCAGGAGACACGGGCACTAAAGGCCTCTGGGAAACCTGTCCTGTGCCATCTTCAATCTCGTCATACGTGTCTCTGCTAAAGGCACCTTCTTTGAAAAATTCAAAGTCCACATCCTCCTCCTCCTCGTCTTCATCCTCATCTTTACTGTAGCTGCCACCTTCTCCTTCCTGTGGCCTCTGCTCTTGTTGAGACCAGGGACCGGTCTGCCATTGCGGCCGTGGTGAAACTGGACAAGAAGTGCCCGGAACGCCTTCACCTGTTTGGTAAGCATGAACACTTGGCAGGCCTGAGGAGGGATCACTCCCTACCAAATTCCTCTGCACTTTTTCCTTCACCTCCTCCACACTCGCCTTCCCCGTGGCTTGTCCGGCACCTGCATTCTCAATTGGGTGGAAGCCTGTTGGAATGATGCAAAACAAAATCAAATGCAGATAGCCACAGCATATTAACTTAGACTATGCACAGAACAAGGAGAATGAATACTGAACCCAGTATAGAAGAGCCAAACTATAAGGCTAGTTCCAATTTCAGTACTTTTTTTGGTGTTACTGACCTAAATGTGCCTGTGAGTATCGAAAACTGACATAGCACTTAATGCCAACTTGTTTCTGGTAAAACAGTCACTAGCCTTTGAAACAAATTCCGCTCATGCCTTCCTTAAACCACCTTCAGCTGAGGCATGCCTTGAAGACACTACATGCAAGGCATTCTGGTTGTTGTAGGATTTCACTTAAGAGCGATAGGGATATGTACAAAGGCTTTTTCCTTAGTTTTCTCAGGTCATAGGGCACCAATTTTGAAAATAACTAATCATTAAAGAGAAAAAAGCATAATTCAACTTAGTTAGCTTAACCAGACTACATACAGTAGGGTGTGATTAAGTTAAATTTTTTATTCCATTTTGTTAGTCAGAGAAAAATTAGGCTTATGTATCTTACCAAAGTGTCCCATTTGTGCAAAGCCTTCCTTCATCTCCACTGCCTCCTCTCCAACTCCCTCATCTGCCTCAATTTCTCGTTTCTCATGCTTCCTCTTCTCTTGTGTCTCATCACTGTCCGCGCTCTCTTTATTCTTATCAAGCAGTCTATCAGCGCTCGGCGGTGCTCCCCGCTGTTGAAACCTGACTTTCTGTTTTAATGCCTCACCACTAGTGAACCCCCCGTGGTGCCGGGTATTGTGGAGAGGTACATCATGAGCAAAGTGGCTAGTTTTGGCATGGCTTGATACCCATGCCTCCTCACCACTGGCGTAATCACTCTCTGCATAGCCAGGGAGGGCGTCCAGTTGAGAATCCGCTAAGTGCTGGGTTGATGAGGGCCGTGAGCGTCCCCATCTAGGAAACTGCTGCGGGCGTCTCCATGTAGCTAAGGGAGGCAAGGCATCGGGCTTTCTCTCCTTCCGTCTTCCCTCCCTTTCCAGAAATAAGCAGTCTGTGCTGCTTGGAGACTGCTGGCGAGATGCAGTGCCAGAGTGAGCTGCAGCAGCCTCTCCAGGGGTGACTTCTGCTGAGGGCCGGGGCCTCTTCAGGATCTCAGTACATTTATCCACGATGTGCCACATCTGGAGGAAACTGGCTACAGTGACATAGTTAACAATGTCATCATGCACAATGCTCAGCTGGCCTGTGTAGGCAGAACTCAAGACACTCTCAAACGCCACTGGGTCCATAACCGAGGGTAGAGAGACAGTTGTAACATTCTTCAGTAACACCTGAGAGAAAGGAACAAAGACATACAGAGATTTGGGCATCTGGACAGAAATGTATGTCAAGAAGCCACAAAACAGCAATACCCTATTATAAATGAATCCGTACACACAGTATATTGCACACTGATGTACTCTGGCTTACCTGGTCATGAAAGTAAGGCGAGGAAGCAGCGAGCACACAGCGGTGGGCCCTGAACACTTGACCTTGCACCTGGATGGAGAGGTCACACAGCCTGCCCTCTTCCCGTTGGCGGTTCAGGTTGTCCAAAACAGCAGCACGGGCGCCGGGGAAACACACCTGGACAGTCAAACCCGCTGAAGCAGAAGAAGCACTGCAGGTTGGATCCATGGCCACACAAAACTAAAAGAAGATTAAAACATGAAGTGCAAAAGTGGTAAATTATATATAGATTTTTTTAAATATACTTTTTGGTTATTTTTCTTGTATTGTCAGCATTTAGTACATATTTTGAATGCTTTCTATTGATGCATATAACACAGGCCTATTTCGTATTATAGTTTGAGGTTACTTCAATTCAATTTTATTTATATAGCGCCAAATCACAACAACAGTTATCTCACAGCACTTTTCATAAAAGAGCAGGTCTAGACCATACTCTCTGATGTTATTTACAGAAGCCCAACAATTCCCACCAAGAGCAAGCACTAGGCGACAGAGGCAGAACCATGGCTCAGGGTGGGCGGCCATCTGCCTCGACTGGATGGGGGGGTGTGTGAGTGAGTGAGTGAGTGAGAGAGAGAGAAAAAGAGGGAAGGAAGGAGAGAGAGGGGAGGGAGGCAGCCTACATAATATACACACAGAGGTACAGACAGTAAAGGTGATGTTGCTATAGACTAAATGAAAAATGGTAGATATTTCAAAAGAAAAAAAAAAATAAGGTATAGATAGTTACTTATCTGGTTTTAAAAAAAAAATAGAACTCCTGCTTTAGTTTGTCTTTGTATGATAGTAAATTGTGTCATTTAACTTATGTGCATTTTCAGTTTTTTTAACAAAGACCAAGCAACAGATTAAAATGTATGCAAATTAGTTATTTATTGATAATAAACAACAGTTAGCATAGTCCTACATTAATAATCAAGGATACAATGGTATTAAGTTTTATATGTAAAAAAGGGACCAATTAGTTGGTTTCTTAATAGCTTACCTTTTCAGTCTAAGTAAGTGTCAGAACCAAAGGTCATTATTATGAAATACCAAAAATATTTACAGGATCTCACTAAAGTGAGTACACCCCTCACATTTGTGTAAATATTTGATTATCTTTTCATGTGACAACACGTAAGAAATGACTCCCCAGTGCAGGCAGCACTCATGCAGCCCCAGACCACGACACTCCCGCCACCTTGCTTGACTGTAGGTAAGAAACACTTGTCTTTGTACTCCTCACCTGGTTGCTGACACATACTCTTGACACCATCTGAACCAAATAAGTTTATCTTGGTCTCATCAGACCACAGGACATGGTTCCAGTAATTCATGTCCTCAGTCTGCTTGTCTCCAGCAAACTGTTTGCAGGCTTTCTTGTGCATCATCTTTAGGAGAGGCTTCCTTCTGGGACGACAGCCATGCAGACCAATTTAATGCGGTGTGCGGCATATGGTCTGAGCACTGACAGGCTGACCCCCCCACCCCTTCAACCTCTGCAGCAATGCTAGCAGCACTCATACGTCTATTTCCCAAAGACAACCTCTGGATATGACGCTGAGCACGTGCACTCACCTTCTTTGGTCGACCATGGCGAGGCCTGTTCTGAGTGGAACCTGTCTTGTTGAACCGCTGTATGGTCTTGGCCACCGTGCTGCAGCTCAGTTTCAGGGTCTTGGCAATCTTCTTATAGCCTAGGCCATCTTTGTGTAGAGCAACAATTCTTTTTTTCAGATCCTGAGAGAGTTCTTTGTCATGAGGTGCCATGTTGAACTTCCAGTGACCAGTATGAGGGAGTGTGAGAGAGATAACACCAAATTTAACACACCTACTCCCCATTCACTCCTGAGACCTTGTAACACAAAGGAGTCACTTGACACCGGGGAGGGAAAATGGCTAATTGTACCCAATTTGGACATTTTCACTTAAGGGTGTACTCACTTTTGTTGCCAGTGGTTTAGACATTCATGGCTGTGTGATGCGTTATTTTGAGGGGACAGCAAATTTACACTGTTACACAAGCTGTAACACTAGCAAAGTGTCATTTCTTCAGTTTTGTCACATGAAACGATATAATCAAATATTTACAAAAATGTGAGGGGTGTACTCACTTTTGTGAGATACTTTAGTTCACCATTAAACCAAATAAACAAAAGCTGCAAATCCTCACAGCAGAGATGTTTGAACAAGGGAATGTTTGGCATTAACAATTACCTTTATCAACTTATAAAATCTTCCATTATATTTTTGGTTCTCAAACATATTCACCCCAGACACACAAAGTCAAATAATGCACTGCAGAATGTTTGGAGTGTTTATGTGTATATATGTATTCGTTTCGTTATACAACCTTGTGCTGTATAATGACATAAACAACCTTGTACCTAATGTCTTAATTTATAATTGCTTACATTTTTCTGACTTTACACTCCATATAATCGATTGATCTGATCGGCTTAACATTACATTTTCAGCTCTAGCATCAGAATACGGTAAAAAATTAGTAGGCAGGCAGTTAATAAAGATATTAAATGATAACCTGTTGTGTGAATCTCAAACTGTATTGATTTGTGACATGAAGTAAGGGAGCTTCCACCTGATGATCAGCTAGCTAATGTTAGCTTTCCAATGTACGAAACACTCCTGTAGTTAACAAGACACATCACATAAAGGGCTGTCGTTAGAAACAGTATTATTAACATGAAGTCTGGTTATGTAACCAAAAAATATATTCCCTGTGTTTTTTGATTCTACATTCGTTAATGTATGCCAATTCCTTCGTTAGCATGTAGCTAACCAGTAACTTAGTTCTAGCTAGCTAGTCAGCTAACGTTAGCTTAATTACTTTACCTTTGATATGTCGAGCTTTTTACTTTTATAGGGAACGTCGCTGGCTATTTGCAGCACAACATAATTATTCGTGTATTCCAGATGCGCAGTACCATCGCTTGTTTTTGTCAAATAAGCAAGCTAGTAAATGCTAACAGCAGTTCGCCCGGAGGCGTTCCTGATGCTAGCTGCTGGTTGACACAACAGCATCAACATCCTCACACACAACGTGAGTGGGTGTTAAAAGTTTGTTTGAATTACTATAAAATGCCATCACAGTGACGTGCCATTAGCTGCAATAATACTTAATTTGTATTATAAAAGCTGGATCCACAACTGTACGAGCAGTATTAAGATATTATTGACGAATCCAACGTTATATGACCAACTTCTGGTGACAGGGAGACGCCATCACTGGATCGCCCCGCCCCTTTGGACACCAGTTAAATTATACCGCAGGCCCTTTTTTTTTATTTTTTTTTAAAAGACATTTGTTGTAAACGTAGGCTGGATACCCCCGCAGTAGTTTCCAGACAAAGCTAAGGTAGCATCAGTTTAAAAACAGCGGTAACAGTCGTCACATACACCATCCGCTCAGTCACGCACGCACCGCCGTTTTACCGCAGTGCATCTGCAGCATCTTCTGATGTGAGCGACAGTGGTACCGCTGTGGCGTAGGAAAAAAACATCGTCAATTGGTACCGGACGTATTTGTTACGTGTTTAGGGTATTTTTTGGTCTGGCTTTAATGTAGCCGGGTTTTTTCTGCAATGCCAGCACCACGGGAGCATCTCTTCTACTAGCACGGTGTCATTAACGTTAGATAGGTGAAATTAAAAGTCTTTCCACATTCAGCTGTCACCGCAGGAGAGGACAGCATGTTTGTTTTTCTCTGAAGAGACGACTCAGCTCGAGGAGAGGAGGCCTTTAAATTCAGGACAGTAGGCTCTGATTTCAGTGATCCGATTATGGATAACTATCTTTAGACCATTAGATTGGTCTGCATTTAATATTGGTAGCGCATAGCACACAAGAGGTAGCCATTTAATTACTATAATAGAGCATGCAAATTAATTACATATGCACTGGAATGTAAGTGTATTGTTGACGTTCAGTCTGTAGCTTGCATGTTGCACATTATATAAACACATTTATTATAATATCTGTCTGTAATTTGCCAACACAAGAGAGCAGAGCAGGTCCAATGATTGCTCTGTGCAGCTCACATTAGGACCTCAGGGATAAAGACAATCAAATCTCAGGGTGTTAATCTGGGAAATACTGTGAGTCACCAGATAGATATCTGGATTGCTTGATATCCTACTTGATAATTGAAAGCAGAAAGCACACCACATGAATGCACTGTTTGAATAGACATACTTGAGGGGCTGTCTCAAAAGCAGGAATAATTTGTGGCAATAAATTTTGTCATCAACACGAAACTGTTGCTGGCTTGAGCCAAAGAACTGAGACACTAGTGGTTACGTAGGACTGTTAGGACATTATAGACACATTTAGGTGTATAAGGAAGGACTTCAGACAGATACATTTTTGCACTTAATGCATGTTTAGCTGCTAGCTTTCTAAAAAACACTTGATAGTAGCCTTTACTTTACTAGCACAGCGTTTTAAAATTCACAGATATACTCCAGTCTTCTTAAAACTATAAACAAAAAGCTTTGCAAATATCCATTCAATTACTACAAACTTGGAGGGACTCAGTTTATGAGTGTCTTCTTCTAGGGCTCCATACTTGGAGCATCAGTGTTTGTACTTCTTCAGGCTCCTCATTAAATAAAACCGCTACTCTAAATCCTCCGACATGAAGGGAAAATTACACCTACTGTTCTTTTGTCTTCTCTACACCATGATAGGTAAGTTGAGCTGATTATTTGTAGCCTTCATAATTTGTTGCTACATTATGTTACCCTAGAGTAATGACTGTATATCTCTCTTTTTTGTTAGCCGTATACCAGTGTCGTGGGGCCTGTGCAGAGGTGGACTCTGACACGGAGGCAGTGGCGGGCAAGGGCTTCAAACTGGGCTGCATCTCCTGCAAGAGGAGGAGTGAGGTGGAGGCTACTGCCACTGTCGAATGGTACTTCAGGGCCAAAGGAGAGGCCGACTTTGTTCATGTGAGTGAAAATCACCGCTGCTGAAGAATGTTTTGTCTGATGCCTGCACAAAATGTAACTGACACAGCAAGCAGTCGAGTACAGGAAGGTTTCGTGCTTTCAAAGGAGCCATGCAAGCATCCTTAAAATCACACTTGTTCTAGACTACATTCCTCAAGACACAAGCTATTTATATTACATGCATATAGTGCACACCCAAGCTCTCTTCCTTCTTCTCCGTCTCTCTCACTCACACACAAATACTGTACACCCTCAATTATAGTATATGATAGCACACAGTGTACAGTGCTGATGAATTTCAGGTGTTTTTTTTTTCTTAATCCTTCTTTATGTTGCAAAAAATGTTGGGTTCATGAACAATTGGGTTCTTTTTAACTGCTCTTTGGTACGAACAAAGGGAACCGATTGGTAATTTCAAAAGAAAAGTGGCTTTCTCGAGTCGGATGAGTCGGAAGTGTGTGATCTTACAGCAGCGATTCATTTTAAAACTTTGGTGGAACAAATTAGACTGTGGCGGGCTGCCATAGCCTCATTAATGAATGGGAAACATAATCATATGCCAAAATATTTAGACACCAAAAAGCATTAAACCACTTGCCTGCACACAGTGTATCTGCTGGTAAATGTGGACCTTGCAGATTTGCCACATCCAATGAAAGAGGTGACACCACCAGGATCCAGCAAAACAATAAGCAACAGGACAACAAGGCACCAGGTATCTGGTTTCCCCCCAAGATGTAGTGTCAGAACAGGTCATGTAATCGTGTTTTGGTCAACAACCTAAGTAGGAATGTAGGTCATAGCTCAGGACTTAGTAGTCCCCCGGTTGCGAGCAGACTGTAGAGAGCCTTTTTAGTCAGTTTAGTTTCGTCATTTTCAAGTTGGTCAAGTGCATTTTCTTTTTTTTACCATGAATCATAGGAGAAAAGCATACACTGATTTATCCTCTAGTTTCCTCTAAATGGGACCATAATTTACTAAATGATCATCATGCTGTATTTTAGAAGACTTGAAACTAACGATAGAGACCATAAACTCAGTAGGAACGTGTTTACTGAGGTAATAAATCAGGACAGAAGTAGGGTAATTTTACCATTATTGCTAATGGAACCAGACTTGTTTTTGGAGTTGCGCCGTGCTGGCTGTTAGAAACAATGCAGGTTTAAGTTATTTCCGCATTGGCTTCTGTCTTAAGAGCCAGAGGTTGCCGCTAGGTGCGTACAGGCAAGTAATTACAGGGAAACGGTGACTTCTGCCTGTTTTAGTGAATTTAAAAAAAAAGTTCTTCAAGTGCTTCTTTTTTAGTGAATATATAATCAGAATCATCAAATCATCAAAACTTGTCTCTATTCAATAATTTGTCGTGGCATCCTGTTCATTAGAATTGTGTAACATGCAGTTACTGAGTCTATCTGCATGTATCCAAACCTTGAGTAGAATGTGTGTGTCAGCAAAATCCTGGCTTGCAGCAGCAGGTGTGTCTGTATGCGTGTGCGTATGCATGCCATAGGCTCACTCATCCAATCCTCTGATAACTGCAAGTGTTTAAAAAGTATTTAGTAAGTATAACAGTTACTTTGACAATATCCTAATCCCTTGGTGGTCATTCAGTCATCACAAATGTAGGCTGCTCACGTTATCAGTATTCACAATGAAATTAATGCTATTTATTTTATTTATAATTATGCTATTTTTATTATTGTCATCACGCAGGTTTGATATAAATGAGTTGTAAGAGTGTAATGACTACTAAGGAAGCGCTGTATATCTAGCAGTATCTCCGCCATTGTTGTGTTGTTTCAATGTTATTAATGCTTTGTTATTAATTCTGCAGGTGTAACCAATGCAACTGTGTAAGACACACATTTTGAACAAGCACTTAACTGTACTTTCTAAAAAGCACAGGGAGGCATCACATCAGTCCCTGTGAATGGACACTGCGATAGTCTATATAATTATCAGCATAAATATAAGATAGACCAATCTGCCACCACAATTTGGCACCGTGAAAATATAAATGTGCATAAGTACACAGTCACAAAAGCATTTTGTTTAATCTTGATTTCTCCGTGGCACCAGATCTACAGCTACAATGAGGACGGCCCCACCATTGAACACGACAACTTTATGGACCGTGTGGATTGGAACGGAAGTAAGAGGAGCAACGACATCCAGGACGCGTCCATATACCTGCTCAACGTCACCTTCAATGACTCGGGCACCTACCGCTGCTTCTTCAACCGCATCCTCATCTATGCTAACTATGAGTACGAGACTCGTATTGACAAGGTGGTCCACCTCACTGTGGTGGCTAAAGGTACGACAAAGTCAACTGCAGTGCTCTATAACTATTTGGTCTGTGATATGAGCGCATATTGCATCACAACTAGCAGGATTTTAGGAACATGCCCTGGAAAAGTTAAAGATGTTACTGTCAAAGTTACATTACATTTCCAAACTTACCATAAAAGGGAAATATATGGGAAGTTACCAAGATGTTTTAGAAGCACCAAGCGGAACATAAATGTACATGTTTCGTCCGTTTTTCCAGACCATGCACTTCCAGTGAGAAGTGCTTGAGAACGACAAATCAGCAGACTCGCTGTCAGGTTTTATTGTCTGCTTTGACTCAACAGGCCTTAATATGGTGAACCCTCCAAGTGACCGAGCAGAGCGGATAGAGTGAGGGTTTTGGGGCAGGAGTGGGACTGAGCTAGCATCTAAAAGCAGGTCTTTCTTGGCCTCAGGTAGCCATGCAATATCATTTTCATTCCATCACAAATTGCAATATTATAGTATAAAGAATTAGTGGCAGATGTGTACAGGAGGTAATGGTGAGAATACAGCCATTAGCTATCTTGAAACAATGAGTTATGTAGCGTGAGACTATGATTCACAGGTAGCCCGTACAGTATCCCAGAGGGGCGCCTCCATAATAAGAAATCAGGAAGAATATAATACAGCTGATTGTATCTTTGACAGACAATTTTCTTAAAATGTCAAAGATGTGAGTTGCAGCTACATACTCAATTCAGAATCTTTGTTACTCACTGAAAGAAACCCCATCATGTGTAGATGAGGATTTATCTGATATCTTACATAACAAATTACTCAAGCAGTTACAGCTCGCATGTCAGGTTGTCTCTTTTGTGTTTGTCTGATTTCCTGATTTTCTTGGCTTCCTGTGTGTAGCTACCAGGGGAACAGCGTCCATCGTGTCCGAGGTCATGATGTACGTGTCCATCATTGGCCTTCAGGTCTGGCTCCTCATAGAGATGATATACTGCTACAGGAAAATAGCAGCAGCCGGGGAAGAAGCATTACGAGAAGCAGCGTGAGTATTTTCCTTATCTGTATGCACATATGCTCCTCGTGTGAAAACCTTGTATCTCCTTTTTTTTTTTAGATGAGAAGATTCTTTCTTTGACTAATGCAAAACTTTCAATATCTTGAGCCTAAAATTACTGGTTACACTAAAACATGCTGTGTTTCTCTTGAAAAGCAGACACTTCGGTGATACAAGGTTTTCGTCTAACATTAAAACCCATATACCATATAAATGTATGCGTGTTGTAGAGCCCAAAGATATATATATATATATATATATAGATATATATAGATAGAGTCTTAAATATCCAGTAAAAATATATCCACCAATTAGCAAAACTTTTTGCGCAGGTCAGTTTATTATTGAAAAAATCTGTCAGTGCTCTCTGGTGGACAAACAATAAGCACTGTTTCTAAGTTCCCTCAAAGACAACTTTTTTGATACCGATTGGCCCGCATATATGCCGATATCAATATAGAGGTCTGGCTCTACTGCGTGTAAAGCTTGAAACAACACACATATTGGGTAAGGCCCGGTCACACAAGCATTTAAAACAGCAAAAGTTTGTGGCAAAATCAATTAATTCCAATAGAATCAGTGTGATCTGTTGATTTACTCGCGGAGGCAAAGTACATCTGTACCATTTTTTTGTGTAGTGTTTAATATTGTGGACTTGCAAATTTGCACTACTGACCAATAGAAAGCTGTCTTGACAGTGGTGATCTTTGTGTAAAGAGGGTTTCCAAACTGAAGGAAGCGACCCCAGCTTATTAGCTTAATAGCTCCCCTTTTCTTTAAACCTTCCTCTGTCTGCCTGTTCTACAAAAGAGGAATAGTTAGTGGACAGTAATGAGACAGTTGTTGATGGTACAAATATGTCACTTTAATAAATCTGTGAACCTTTTGTCCTCTTAGCGAGTGAATTAACAAGCTTGCAGCATTTTTGTCACCTCTTTAATAACTCTTTAGTGAATGAAATACAGTATGGAGAACCAAATGTTAAGGGGAATAAAGAAAGATAATTGAAATATGATTAGTGAGCTATTGTGACCGACTAGCACTAGCATTTCTCCAGCAGTAGTTCATCTTCTAGAAGCAAATATTTTGCACAGCTGAATTTCACTGACTTTTTCTGTTGAGACTGGGCTTGTACTCCCAAACTAAGACATTTGGTGTGTAAATTATGCTTTGAAAAGTGTGTACTTACCCATGAATACTGCCAGACTTTATTCATGTTCTATTGCTGAAGTCACACCTACAATTTTTTACGTCCTCTCCTTGGTTCATATTTCTCTCCTCCATACCTGTCCTCTGGCCTTCCTTATTTTTAAGATTATCAACGTGTTCATCATGTTTGTGTTTTCACTTGTGTATTTTGTCTAACATTTCATGCTCCCTGTGTCTACTTGTCATGTTTCCGTCTTGTCCATCCCATCCTGTCATCCTCCTCCCTAGTCAAAACCAAAACCTCCCTCCTGTAAGTCACAAAAGGAACAAAGAACTTGTTATACAACCATAGCTGTGATGCTTTGTTGTTGTATTTTTTTTCACCTATTTCACTGTGCTAAAGTAAAATGTTTAACGTCTTGATAACCGCTAAGGGTTGTTTTTTTCTTTTCCCCTTTAGAAATGCTGAATATTTAGCGATAGCTTCCGAAAGTAAAGATAACTGCACAGGAGTGCAGGTCGGAGAATAGCACAGGTATGTTGTGATCTCAAAGTAAAAATGTATTCCACTGTGAGGTATCTACCATTCAATTAAGTGTCACCTTCTTTTTCGTCATTTGTGTTTCCTTCAGAAAGACTAAAGAAATGTAATATATTTTTTTGTATCGTTAGATGTCAGGTACACTGATAACTATGGCTGGGGATCAAACCTCAGTACTTGTTTGGTCCTAATTAAGATATGTCCATTCAGTATCACTGAGTATATAAAACGTCCAAGGAACAGAAGCTGGCATTGAAAACACGCTCACAGTCGTATATACTATACTAATTCTTTGGTACATTATGACTGAGATACTCATTTTGCCAATTCTAGACTGTATAGACTGCCGGTTCTAATGTAATGTATTAAAGAAATGTTTGACATTTTGGGTAATGCAAATTTGCTGCCTTGCTGAGAGTTTACACTTTTGTACAGATTATGCAGAAGAGATATGCAGGTGATGCTAAACTAAGCTAAGAAGCTGCTTCAGCTTTATATTAACTGTACAGATGTGAGAGTGGTATCAATCTTCTTATCTAACGTTCAGCAAGAAATTTCCCCAAGTGTTCAAGTATTCCTCTAACCTCTCTATCCTCTCATTTTATGGGATGTGTATCATGCCAAATCTTGAAACTTATGGGAGAAAAGCTTTGAAAGGTTGAAACTTGGTGTTTTTAAAGCTTGAAATTTAATTAAAAGAGGTTTGCAAGATTTTTGTGATGAACAAAATTCAAATCTATTATTTGTATTTGGCGTTTCCTTATTAACAACTTCTGCACTCTTTTTACTTTTTTGCATTGTCTCCCAGCACATTTTCAGAGTTTCAAATTTGGCACTTTTAGTTTGTTTTTCAGGTTTCAAAACTTAAAAATGATGATCTGAAAACTGGTGCACATATGTTAGGGAAAAGTTGTTTTAACTTGAGTTTCGAAATTGCGATTTTGAAATGTACCAAAACTTTAGTATCTGAGCTATAAAAATGAATGCCCAGACCTTATTCTAACACATTTACTGAAAAGCTGTCATACATTAAGTTGCCATTTCTTTAGATGCACCGTACTAAAACCAATGTCTAACACAATACATTGTAGCTTTATGATGTTCAGCTCTTGTTTTTGAAATGTTTGTGTAATATTTTGTGCATGCCATTTATCAATGAGGGTAGACTTCACAGAAACACCTGTCAGTATACCTTAATTCAGTTGAATGTAAACTACTTCCTCAAAAATAACCATAAAGTTGAATCAACCCCTCTCTAAACAGTTTGAACACAAACAGAATATTATAACCTTTATGAAGTTATGATTTATATCAGAGCTGTTATATTAGACTTCATTATTTTTAGTGAAGTGTACTGAAAAACTGCAAACTTCAGAGGTCCTTCGTGTTTATTGATAAGCTGACAAAGTAGTATTGAATAAGTATCATTAAATCCATTAATACGTGTTGTCTTTATCTTCAGGCTTCTTCTGTGGACTGAAAACATCCATCCACCCTCTGACCTGCATGTAGACAGCTTGGGGGAAAAACTCCTCATCTCAAATCTCTATTTTACCTTTTCCTTGACAAAGATCACAAAATGGATATGACTTACGAAGAGAGCATGGTACCAGCACTGTATATAGTGTTTTGCGTGCAAAAGCATGTTCTGCACTTAAAGAGAAACCATTATGCATTAATGAGCCACATGTCAAAAGCATTAACTCAGTATTTCTTTAAATGTATTTAGTCACATTTATATGAACTGTTAAGTGGTACTACGGGGGTCTGTTGGATTGTAAAAGAAAGCTTTTTACTACATCATCACCACTTAATGTATAAATAATGAGACACACTACATGTATGGTAAAGATATTTCTAAACTAGAATGTGATGGACTGATAGATTGTCTTTCCACTTGCTAGTTGTAAATTCAATGAAATGTTAAGATACTAATAAATACTAATACTTAAGTGCTAATAAAAACTGAAAAACTACATGATGGTGAAGTCTTCTGTTGTTGGTAGAAAAACTCACGTCACTATAGAGATTTTGCTGACTTTTCTCATAAATATTTTAGGGAGTTGAAGAGGATGGTGTTTTTAGAGAATAATAACAATGCAGACTTCCACTCATTTAGATTTTATTTTCATGTTGTGTTGTGTTTTCACATGACGAAAACTATTACAACACCTTATTGGCTTTACAGCACAGCCTTAGGATTACACCAAACATCATCCACTCAATGGAAACCAATCAAAGTCCCAGATTTAAAGGAATAGTTTAACATTTAGGGAAATACATTTAAGGATAAGTGTAGAGCATAGATTCTACTCTCATGTCTGTGTGTAAAGTAAAGAACTGGAGTCGGGATGTGATTAGCATAGCTTAGCATGACGACTGGTGGCAGTCAAGCCGACGTTCAAGAATACAAGCTCCTCTAACGCTCACAAAATAATTAATTATAAAATAATTCATTATTTTCTATCTGTACACATATAAAAATGTAAAAACGGTAATTTGTTGTAATAGGGGGATTCATGTCCAGCCATTAGTTCTTGAGGAACACAGTAATTCAGTGCAGCATCTCAGTCTCGTGGGTTGTCAGATACATATAATGAACACAAGCTTTAAGTATGTCTTTATACAGGCATGACGGTACCATATCTGGCAACCTCACTGATGGTAAAACTCATTGATAACTGGGCCCAGATATTTTTCTGCCAAGACATTGTAACTGACGAGGTACGTGTTCATCTGTGAGCTTTAGAGGTGCAGATAGGCATTTTTTCCAACTTCGAACAGAGCCAGTCTAGCTGTTAACCCTTAATTTGCCTCCAGACTTCCACCACGTATTCATCACACAGACATGAGAGTGGTATCGATCTTCTTGTCTATCACTTGGAAAAAAAAGGCAGAACTATTCCGTTAAAGTCGACGCCATTCCTGGAGCCACTGAAACCCCTCATCAAACCTACAATATCCTCTACAGTTGTAACACACAGTCCGTGCCGGGATACTGAGGCAGGTTGAGGTGGTACTTCCTCTCCAAGCCTGGTGGCACAAACCGACCTCCCAGGAAGTGGTATCGTCCTCTGAACAGGGAGGCAGACTTCTTGGGAGCAGTGAGAGAGATGAGCATGTCGGGCTGAAGTCCATCAGCACTGCCCTGCTCCACATCCCAACCTTTAAAAAACAAACAGGATGTCACAATTGACTCCAGCCTTCCTCTTCTTCTTGTAAGTGAATATACAAGAGGTCATGACAATCAGGCCATTAGTTTTCAAGATATCTTGGTTACATAAGGTTTGTTCCACTGTTCAATAGGGCTTTTCCTTTTGGGAGCATGCACATTCAGTGATTGACTTTCAACATACTCTATCTTGCTCACACAGATGAATGTAATCAATCGTATAAAATCAATCCCCCTCCACCATTGCAACCTACTATTATTGAAAGATTCCACTCACCAAATAAAATACATTTTAAAAATGGACCACATTTCCTGTACATTTCATCAGTCAATCAATCAAGCTCAATTATTTGTCACACAGGGTTGCACAATGAAATGTTGTAGGCCCTTCATGCTACACACATATCTTAGACACTAGATTTTTTAATGTCTGCATTTATGCATTTTTGCCACTGCATAATTTACATACAATTCATTGGAAATTGTATTGTTGAGCAGAAGTGTAAATTCTTATATTTCCCACAACAACTAATATGCAGGTAGTAACATGTAGAATTTTGTAAATAATCTTGTATCTACTGCAAGCCAAGCAGTTGACCATAGTACTGTCTATCAATCTGTTAGGCAGCACATTTCAGGATATTACCATTCACCAACATGGTAGGAAGTACATTTTTCTTTCGTGCAAATACAATATTTTTTGTGTGCGGACTGACCTGAGGGGATGTCGATGCTGGCTATGGGGACTGTCGTCTTCTTCAGCACGCCAAGAATGGAACCAAAAGGCTCTCGCACAGCCCCCTTGAAGCTGAAGCCGAAGATGGCGTCTATCACTAGGTTGTAAGCCTCATCGATCATTTTAGCCTGTGAAATGAATTTTTTCCACATAAATTGTTTTTCTTTCTTGTTTCCTCCAAAGACCAACAAACATCTACCTCTTCACAATGTTCATGTGTCAAAATACTCAAAATGTGTTATAAATTGCAGATCTCTAACTTAAAAACAGCAGTAAAGCCAAAAATCTTGAATCATTAGTTACCAATTATATTATTGACTGTTCTTTGTTGTGCGTATGTATGATTGTGTATATGACACACTTGATTTGATGTAGATTTCTGATTGATCTGTTGCAAAAAAACAAAACATTAACTGTAATTCCTCCACAGGGGTTAATTAAAGCCTCATGCAGCATCCATTTAGCAAGATCTAATAATCTAATAATGTACTTGTATAGATCGTTATAAAATGCACACTCAAACGTAATTTTCTGCACCACTGTAGATAACGCTGCTGCATATTTAATGTACACCAAACCTCAGGCATCTCAGTCAGGAAGGGGATCTCCATTTTCTGGCACTGTGTGGTCAGGCCCTGGAACAGAGGTTTGTTTGTCCTCTTCGGGTACAAGATGGCGGGCTCGTAACCCTGCAAGAGGGCACCAAGTGGTAGAAATAAATAATTATAGTCTGAAAATTGACAGACCAAAGGGTTTGATAAAGCAGTTTTGGGTAAAGAATGCCCTGAGATTGGTTCAAAGATGCCAGTGAGGTTTCATTTAGCAAAGACTGTCCTTAAATTGTCTTCAGTAAAAGTATTAATATCCCAATGTAAAAATACTCCATTAGAAAATCTCACTTAAGTAAAAGAACAACGTTTTATCAGAAAAATGTAAAGTAACAAAAGTAAAAGTACTTGTTTTGCCAAATGGCCAATTCTAGAGTGTTATATACAGTATATTGTGGTATTATTATCACCGATTGATTTTTGGTGTAGCTGATTAAGGTGAAAATTATTTTAACTACTTCAAAAAGTGTTCATAAGTTTATTGTGCAAAAACCTCAATCCTATAGATCCTTGACATTTCTGTCCATAATTGAGTCCATGAAACATTGTCTTGCAGTGCAGCTGATTTGCATTCAAAACAGGTTGTAATATTCCTACTACGCTGGCAGGCTTTTCTTATTTTAAGGACTTCACTGCAGACTGAAATACTTTAATCAGAAGAAGTTTTAGAAGCTCATATTTTTTGTATAAAAACCAGTACAGAAAGTAACTGTTACATAAATGTAGTGTACAATATTTTTCTCTGAAATGTAGTGGAGTACAAGTATAAAACACCATAAAATAGGAATACTCAAGTGAAGTACCTTAAAACTGTACTAAAATACCTGAGGAAATGTACTTAGTTACTCAACCACTGCTGCAGAGTATCTCACTATTACACAAGTAAAGGACACTCACAAAGAGTTTAAGATGTCTGGCACAGACCAGGCCATCGCCTCCGTTGTTACCTGGTCCACAAATCACCAGCAGAGAAGGTCTGGCCTTGACCAGGGAAGTAACTGGATACGCCTGCAGGAAAAAAAACAGACAGAAAAAACCTATACAGCACTGCACTTTGACAAGGAAGAGAGGATTTTCTTTAGAGCAGCTTCTCAAGAGAAATGCTTCTAGTGATGTACAGTCAAAAGACAGAGTAATCAGATTATTCCCCTCTTCAGGCAGTAACCTGATTTAGACGTATACATATTCTGTAAACCCAAAACTGGTAACACAGCTAGACATTTGGTGGAGAAACTGAATATATCTGATATCTAAGAGGTATTTAGGGCTGTAAAGTGTTGACAATAATCATACAGCCGGGAACACACATTACATTCATAAATTTAACAAAATGTTGAAGTTTATATAGTTTGAAGCTATTTGTTTTTTTAAACTTTATCTGTGTACGTACACACACACACACACACACACACACACACACACACCAAATACATGTATAGCACAATTCTTCTTGTGTTTAGTTCACACTTGTTTTGACAATGTAAACCTCTGTTTCCCATGCCAATAAAACCCCACTGTATTTAATTAAATTTAATCAATTATAATACCAGAGTGGTTTCTATGGTTGTTGTTTTGATGTCTTTTATCTATTTTATTGTTTTTATCTATTCTACTTCACTTTAATAATTCTATCATATTTAAATATATTGCTATGTTTTTATTTTTGGTGTGCAATAGTCTCATTGATTTTTCCTAGTTGGCAGTCATTTTTATTTCGAAATAAGAGCCTTAATTTTAGAGCTGCAACAACTAAGCAATTAGTTGTCAACTATTAAATTAATCTGCAACTATTTTGAGTAATTTTTAAGACAAAAAAGTCCATATTCCCTGATTTGGACTTTATAAATGTTTATATTTTCTAGTTTCTTTACTTCTCTGTGACAGTAAACTAAATATGTTTGGGTTGTAGACAAAACAAGACATTTGGAGATGAAACAACAAATCGATTAATCAAGAAAATAGCTGACAGATTAATGGACAATAAAAATAATCTTTAGTTGCAGCCCTACTTGATTGACAGCTCACCCTGGCGATGGCTGTGGCACAGCTGAGTCCCGCCAGCTCCATCAGCTGGTCCACACTGAAGCCGTACTCACTGAAGAGCTCCTCATCAATGTGTTGGGCCTCCTCCTGCCTGAGGAGCATCTACAGGTAAGTTCAGATAGTCTACACAACTACATTCTGTAAATGGTTTTACTGTTCTGCGTGTGTAAGATTTATAAGTTCACCCGAGATATTTGATGGTCTGGGCCATGGTTGATGCTGGTCTGCTACTGAAACAGTACTTGTGATTGTTAGTTGCAGCGGACAGCGGACATGCCCCTGTCTGAGCAAGGACTGCCGGGGCCCTTGAGGTCACCAGGAAGCCGATCCCAAACAGAGCCCGCACACTCAACATCCAGATGGATGAAAAGTCCTGGAACAGAAGAGACCACAGCAACCTACCGTGAGCTGAGGGAAGTTACTCTCCACATCGATCCCATGAATTAATGAACTGATGGAACTGTAGAGCCAAAAAAAGAAACTTTTACAGGATGCAAAGCCTGTGAGCCATGGTTCAGACAACTCCAGTGTTGAAGTACATTTCCCACTAATGAAAGCTCTGCAGCTCAGTCTGCTGACGCCACTGCCTCTTACAGTTGCTACATTGCTTTCGCTGCTTGCTTGGATTTTTCTTTGCCCACTCCACTCACCTGCAGGCTGCGTACTCACTGTCCCTGAAGGGGATTTGCATCGATCCTCTCTGTGCTCTCAGCTCCTGTTCAGTATGCTTTATAGGATAAGATGACACAAAGATTCTTGATGCCAAAGTAAATTGCGTTTTACATTTTTCTATAAACTTTGCACTTTAATACATTAGTCTGAACCTAAAAATAGGGTCTGAATAATCAAACAGCATCATACTGCACTGAAGTGACCGTACCAAGCAGGGAGGCAACTAATTATTACACTTATTATGTATATATATCTGTTGATTATTTTATTGATGAATCTGTTGATTCATAAAGTGTGAGAAAATAAAAGAAAACATTCATTAGTCTATAATTTCCCAGAGCCCAAGTTCAATTTTTCTTTTCTAATCCTAAAAAGATCACTGAATCAATTGATTAGTCAATTTATCAAGCAAAAATAGCAAACATTTACCTTTTCCAGCCGTTCAGATGTGAGGATTTACTACTTTTCTTTGTTTTATATAACTGTAAATGGAATATCTTTAGGTTTGGACTATTAGTCAGACAAAGAAGCAATTTGAAATTTTTTAACGTAAACTCCTCTGCAAAACTGTTTTGCAGAGGACTGTTTCATATTTTACAGATTAAATCAATGAATTGATAAAAAATTGTTAGTTGAAAGTCCAAAATCCAAAACCCTGACATTGACAATGACATAAAACTGAGAAAGCACACAAATTTTACGTATTAGATATTTAGAATATTTGGTGATTTTTTAATAAGATAACTGTTTAATATTAGCATTTTTGTCAGTCAATTAACTTATCTTTTTTATCTAGCAATCTTTTCAGTTTCAGGTACTAATATCAGGACAAAACAATTAACAATTCTGTTGTCTAATTTCAACACAAAAATAAAATACACAATTTGAAAACTAGTTTTACTTTCTCACATGCAGCTCTATTGAATTAACACAAACTTAATTACTCTTTAGTAGATGATTGTGCACAATACACTCCATGCTGATTTTATTTTAGGAGATAATCTTTATTTTGTCTGATCCACACAGCTCACTCAGCCTTTACGTTAAAGTACTTCAGCAGAAAACGACTAAGCTAACGTTAGCTAACTTGCCCTTGGTGGACATGACAGTAAGAGTCAAGCATGTTAATGAAAGAGGTTTATAGTGTATAAACGTTAGACTTAAAACACAGAAAGCTGTACTTCAGCTGCAGTCTACGCTGTTAAAGTGTCTGTGGATAACTTTTAGAGTTAAATTGTGAGTTGTTAGCTAACATTCAGGGATTGCTAAAGAGCTTTTACTTTGCGACAAACTATTAATGAAACTCACCAAATGTTAACACGCCTTTCTTGAAAACAACTTCAAATACACATTTGCCCTTTTAAACAATGCAGTGACACTACTTACAGATCAATAATATCCAGCTAAAGAGGCAGGAGCAGTACGACAACACTTGCAGCCCAACTGTGTCACCCACTTCCGGTATTGGAAAAAATAAAAACCTTGCTCTAATTTCAAAATAAATGTCTGCTTCCTGGAACATCTGGAGGAAGTTAGGTACTTCACCAGGTTGTAATTATTACTCTTTATTACTAAAATGGACAGTGTGTGAATATATATATGTATATATTATCATATTATTGGAATAACATTATTGTTAAATTAACATTTAAGACACATTTTAATGTTTTAGCTAAATCTTAATCTGTAAACTATAGCTGGCAGATTGTAGTAAAAGTATAAAGCTCAATAAAATGAAAAGACAAGTAAAGCACAAGTACCTTAAAATGGGACTTAAGTGCAGTACTGAAGTAAATGTGGTATCTATCACTATAAACCCTTTCTAAATAAAGTAATTAGGCTATGTGATAGACAACGGTGAAAATATTTAACTTTGATTCCTCTGGTTTTGAAAGAAGTTAGTGTATAGATACAATAATCTGAAGTAAACATGTTTTCGTGTTGATGTATTAACTATTAATGATTTTAAATATACAGTAAAATTAAAAACTATTTGTTGTCTCAGACCATCTGTGCAAATTAATCACAGTCAAACAGCTACAGTTGGTCAGTGAGATTTTACCCCAAAATTAAAAAAGCCTACACATTATAATATTTCTATGCCACGGTAAGACGGCAAAAATATTGAAAGTACTTAACGGTAGCCGTACCATACCACCTAATCACCATCCTTGTTCATGTAAAATACTACTTGGAAACAAAGCTCGTTCTGATTCTGATTATTGTTGAAGGAGACAAACAAGGCAGAATTCAGAAAATGTGTTTATTGATATCGGGAAAAATTAACAATATTCTGTTGATCTGTAGAAAGGTTGGGGTCAACTTCCTTTAAGTAAATTCTATTCAAAATAAATGTAAATATAAATGCGTTTACTGCAACGCTGTTGCACCAGTATGTTTGCGGAATGTAATGAAAATATGATTTAACTGTGGTAGTTAACAAGGAAGTATGCTTTTTTTCTACCAGCAACAGTAGCTGTTGATATCACCAACTTTTATTTGTTTTACCAGTAAGTAAGGTTTGCCGAATGAATGAGCCAAAAAACTGCTGTTGTAAGTACTTAAAGTAACTGGTAGGTTCATATTTTACTAGGTGGAAGCCAGGTATAAATTTCCAACCCTTAGTGTTACCAAAATTAACTGCTTTAATCACCATTTAAAATCAAGAAAATATTTCAATGCATGCCTATGTACATTATAAAAAAAAGCTAAATAAAGATTTATTGCATATGATATCTTTAAAATGATTCCAAAGTACATGAATTGAACTTAATAACTACAACTGGTAACTAAAGAACTAATAACTGAGACCTAATAGAACTGAAATGTTTCAGCATGGGTCCAGGGGCTCACATAATTGGACAGCTCTCCATCCTGGCTCCAGTCTAAGAGGAAGGATTGATAAAGTTACTATCATCACAAACAAATCAATTTAAAGTAAAGACAGAAAGATTTTCAAATTAACACTTTGATCTTTACATACAGAAAAACATGCATTCTTCAGAGAAGCTGGAGTATTTATTTGCTTTATAATTGTTGCTTTAAAAAGTCTAAAAAGAAGAAAATCAGCTGTATGTGTTGCAGTGCCCACCTTGCGAGGAGTGCTGCTGCTGAACACGTAGGAGTGCGGCAGTAAACCCTCGGAGATGCCTCCGCTGCGGAAGGAGCGGGAGCCTGAGGTCACGGAGCAGTTGCTGGATTTGTCTGAAGGCAGTCCACAGGAGCCGCATAGCACCGTGCGGCTCCGCAGGTTGTACTCGCTGTCCCCACAGGTGCTGTGAGCCACCTGTTGAGGCAAAGAGACAGATTCAGTACAAAATATTAAAGCATTTAACAGAAACACACTGAAAACCTGCTAATAAGACTCATGTTTGATTGTAATCCCATGGTGAAAACTCAAAGAGGGTGAGAGCCTCAAAAAAATTCTTTGCTAAATTAGTTGATCAACAGAAGATACATCAGCAACTATTTTTATATTTGATAAATCATTTAATACATTTTTCAAGCAAAAATGTCAAGTTTTTCCTGGTTGTAAATTTGCTGTTTTTCTTTGACTATCTTCGGATTTTGGACTGTGGATCTTACAAAACAATCAAAACGTCTTTTTTCACAATTTTCTTACATTTTATAGACAAAATTATTAATAATTATTTACAGATATTTTTGATAATTATAAAATTTTATTGTGCTAAAAAATTATTCAGTTTTCCTCATATCTGGTTGTTGTTCCACTCTTTCAGACCATTGTAGGGCAAGAATGTACAAAGAAATCAACATCTGATTACATATTGTTTATGTGTTTCTGCATCGTGTCAGTGCATGTGTCCAATATTAGCATTACTTTGACTTAATAGGACAATCTCTACCTATTTTTCTACCCCAAGCACTCAGATTGACTGTTTAGCAGTGTTACAATGATAATTTAATATTTCTGTGTGCTGAAAAGCAGCTGTTTGTTTTTGTGGGTCTAATTCAATGAACACTTGCAGCATTTAGCTGCTACCTGCCCTTTGGTCCTGCAGATG
Organism: Micropterus dolomieu; assembly: GCF_021292245.1. NCBI lineage: Eukaryota > Metazoa > Chordata > Actinopteri > Centrarchiformes > Centrarchidae > Micropterus > Micropterus dolomieu. The sequence continues at coordinate 8,194,103 of NC_060158.1, forward strand.
TGTGTGTCATGCGGATATACATTATGTTCTCTCACCATGTCATCATCCTCTTCTTCAAACTGTGTGCGGGTGACCTTCCTCATTGCCATTTCCTGGAGAAAAAGTATATTTTAAGATCAGTGCACAAACTAATAAAACTTAATGTAATCATTGTACTTTAGACTTTAGACTAAAGTCTCCATAAAATACAATACGTTTGACTGGTAAATGTATATTACCTCTCCATTGGCACTGATTAGGGTGGTCTGGAACATGTCTCCAGTGCCCCAAGAGGCCTGAGTCTTCCACACCAGGTCAGATGGAGGATTGTGGGTTACACCAGCACCAGAGGCCCAGATCTAAAGGTACAGTAGGGTGAGGTTTCTGTAACTGTCTTCTATCACTTCGCTGATTTGTGATTCTGCTGAGCAAAGGTTCTGCTTACTGTGACCCTCTGGCCGGCCTTCAAGGTGAATTTTACCGGGAACTTGAAGATGATGGGGGCACCGGATCCCACCTGGCGCTTCACCTGCCAGTTCCCCATATTCTGATCCTGATGGTTGGATAAAAAGCAATAGTGTCAGATCCCTTGGAGCAAGTATTATTCTCCCTCAGCAGATAATGAATTCATATGGCTTTGTAACGCTGCAACTGTGTGTCTATGGCTTCACATGAGGGTGACCAATAATGTGTAATATAATGTCGTAAAAACTGTAGACAACATGCTGGTGTTGACCAACCACACAGTGAGCAGCTGCAGCAGAAAGAGCTAGGCCTACTGGTTTCCACCACTTTACCATTTACCATTTAATTCATCTTCTCACCTCATCTGCTTTGTTGCTGAGTCTGACATATTTCCCATCCAGGTCCACCTCGTCCACAGTGACCCGTCCACTTGCTGAGGCCTGCTGGGTGATGCGAGTGCGGGCCACAGCTCCACCTGCAAAGCTCGAAGCCTCACTGTCTGTGTCATTGGGACGTCGCCTCTTGCCAGGAGAGCTCAGAGAGCTGCAGTGGACCGATCGAGAGTGAGCTCCTGAATTAGAGGAACGACTTCCTGTCACTTTGGTGGGTGGAGGACTGGGGGAGAGACGCAGTCTGGAGGGAAAAATATGATGATGTTCTTTAAACAGGGGTAAAAAAAAAAAAGTTTGAAAGGCACAGGGGTTACAGCAAAACTCTTATTTTATTGAGAGACTAGGGACAACATTCATCTTAAGCCCAACATACCTCTGTTCCTCTCCCTCCAGCAGCTTCCTGTAAGCGCATATCTCCATATCCAGAGCCAACTTGACATCCAGGAGCTCCTGGTACTCATCCAGCTGCTGTTGCATTTGCTGCCTCATTTCTGCCATTTCTCTGTCTTTCTCGCTGAGCATGCGACGTGTGGTGTCCCGCTCCCGAGACAGTGCATCCTCCAGGTCCCTTACCTTTGCCTCACGGGCCGCCAGCTGGATCAGAGGAATCACCAAGTTATTGTTAGGTCAAAATTAGACAGATAAGTCTAAAAAAAACACAGGTATCTAACAGGAGGGGCTGTTCACCCCCTACAAATATTGGATGACCATGCCATGAAAATAATGTAAAGTAATTATCAATGTAATTTTGGTTGAAGATGACAGCCAAGTTACATTTGGCCACATAATGAGCATGTCACTTTTATTAAGCTCAGGCAATGGTGAAAAGTGAAAAGTGTTTATTTGTACAGAAAACAGAAAAGGCCAAAAAATCAACACATTTAAACTATTAAATTAACTTAATTAACTTTTGTATCTATAAACAGATCTTATGTTTTGAAACGTAAAATAATGCCCATTTTGCTATAAACCTTTAAAAGGGACATGTTCATAATGATGCAATGCATTAATCATACAAACATTCTGCATAAGACCCTGAATGCGATCAGTGCGAGCAGGTCATTTCAGATCACCTGTTTCTGCAGCTGGCTGAGCTGAGAGGACATGGACTCCAGGCGGATTCGTGTCTGCTGGAGCTCCTCATGTGCTGCTCCAACCAGGTGGCTGCTCCTGTCCGCTGACTGACGAGCATTATCCAGCTGACAGAAAGAAACAACAACAAGGTACAAAATGAATAACATTATCAAATTGCATTGTGATTCTCATTTAGAGCCATTAGTACAGGTTGTGAAACTGCATGCCAGCTGCAAATCAAAACTGTCCACCAAAACAGTTTGATCCATTCATATCTTACTAATATTTTCTCTTCCACTGAAGACAACAATAGAAAACAAGTGTTGTAAAGCTATCCTCTCTTCCTTCCCAGTTCTTTTTTTTGCCATATATTAACATTAAATTGATGGTCTACCTTGGCATTGTAGGTCTTCTCAATCTCATCCTTGTACATTTGGATCTGCAGTTCGTGCTGGCTACGCATCTCTACCAGCGCCTCCGCCAACTTGCTTTCAAAATCCTGCTGGTGCCCGTTGTCCAATTCAACCATGCGAGACTCATGACGACGCTTTGTCTCCCGCAGTTCCTGTAGGAGAATTTCCAACAAAATAATTTTCACCCCCAACTACAAATACAGATTTGTTTAAGTAACAGGTGGATGCTGATGTGATAAAAGAAAAAAAAGTTGAGAGAGGGTTTTTTAAATTTAAAAACATAAATTGATGATGATAAGAACAGAGTCTGACCTCAGAGTGGAGGTTCTTCTGAAACTCCAGCTCCTCTTTGAGGGTCTGGATGCGATTCTCTCCGTCCACCCTCCTCAGCATCTCATCCTGCAGCTTCTTCTTGGCATCGCCCAAACTGGTGTCCAGCTGAGAAAGCACAGCAGGGACTGAATATTAGTACAAAGCAAAGTACAAACATTCACATAAACATGCCACAGAGTGCAGAAATATGACATAAATACAATTAGAGGGCTGGAGAGTAGGAAGACTGTTCTTTAATCAAAATGTCTGAGCTTTTGCAGCCATGACAGAAAGTTTTCCCAGCTGAAGTCAGGAAATTTTGCTCACACAGACACACATAAATATCAAATTCGAGGCCCTTTCAAAACCACTGGAAAAACTCAAATATAAATAGCTAGTGGTAAAGGCAAAACTAGAGTTGGTCTTTGATAAGCTGACATTTATTATCACATAGTGGAAAACACAGACATTTGTGAGGGACAGACTAAGAGTTGGTGAGGCTAGCTGCAGATTGACCCCAGATGTGTTTCCACTGAGTTTTAAATTAAGCGTAGGTTTGAGTTTACCTTGGCAACCTGTGCCTTCAGGTCCCTGTTCTCCACCTCAAGGTTACGCTTCTCTCCCAGAGCCGTAGTCAAAGATGCATCCTTTGAGTTCAGCAGAGCCTCCAGGTCTTTGAGCCTCTGCAACGCTCCGGCCAAGTCTGACTCCTTTTTGGTGTTCCTGTAAAGACAAAAAGAGTCTCAGATGTTGAGCTGCATTTTTCTGGATGTGTTTCTCGTATTGATAGAGGATTTTCCAGTAAATAGAATAGAGACAGACATGCATTTTGCTTTGTAACTTAAGAACCAAGTGGAAACAGAATTACTATGGTTTCCTTTACACAGTCTAATTAAACAAATATGAGCTATTTTTGAATGAGGATGTAGCCAAGATGAAATAGAAACTGGGGAAAGACCTCGGTGCATATGAGTCATAGACCAGAACAATCTGTGACCAATCCCACGTATCTGGTAGCCACAAACCACAGCCGTTGGTGTTTAGCTGAGGTGCTGCCATGGCAACAACTTGGCTTTGCCAAACACAAGACATCCGTAGTCTCAGTATTTATGGAAATATAATGGCAGCAAGAGTGGAGCTCTCTAAACACTGCCACGTATTGTGTGTATAATGATTACTTTGGTGAAGGAGGAGCATCTGGGGAAAGAGTTAGTCATCAGGCTCTGGATGTGGCAGCATGGGAAGAAGTTGGTGTAGAAGTCCAACGTCAAAACTGCAGTGAGCAACAAGGAGGGTATGCTAAAGCTAGGGAGTGGCCCCGGCAGCAGGGCAATGTTGCTCCTACAGTGTCGGCAAAAGTTTTACAAGCGTCAGCTATTGAGAGCTAATGAGTAAGTGCGTTCTGCTGCTGTGGATCACATGCAGACAGACATGTTTCAGATATTAACACTGCAATCACAAATCCCTCTCACTCATGCATTAACAGACAAATGGATGCCTTTAACTGATAAAATGGATTAAAAAGGGGGGTTTCAAAGGCCTCGGAGCAACTGTTGGGTCTCATGATTATCAGATAAACAAAATAGCTGGGTCAGTAGTGTCTTTTCATTTGGATTTAAGGGCTGATGTGGATTTTTGAATTGTGTGTTAACAAATGAAGCAGAAATAATGTTGTCTAGTTATAGGCCTAATGTAGCCTAAGTGCTTTCCAAGAAAATGTGTTAATTCTGACATTAAAGCTAGACTATGTTACTTTAGCTGAATTTTGGGATACTTGTAAATGCTAAGGAGTCATAATGACAGCACACTGATTCAGTAACGTCAATTACACAGCAACATTTATATAAAGTTTGTTAACATTAGCCACTATTAGCTATTAGTGAGGCTGTAACAGCAAAACTGAGAATGTTTTGAACTTTCCATTTATAAGGGGAATATTATGAATGTCATTTAATCTTTTAACAGTTACATAGTCTCACTTTCATTGTGAAGAAACTACATCTCACAAGCACACATGGGTGCTTTCAGGGAATTCAGGGCCTCTTATGTGCCCCTATGAGACGCCCCTAAAAACACCCCCGACCCTAATATATATATATATAACCCGAAATATATTCTCCCTTTATCGCCATTAACAGCACCCCTGCACACACAGGCATACATAGAAAACACTACAGAAAACGCTTTCAGTTTTAGACTTGGACCAGAGTGATGTGCTGCACCCCACCTTGCTTTCAGCTCCTTGTGGTCTTCTCGGAGCTTGCCCAGCTCCAGCTGCAGACGTGCTCTCTCTTTGGCCACAGAGTCCAGAGTCTGACGGGCATCTGCCAGCTCGGTCTCATAAGCGGCTTTCAGGCCCGTCAGCTCCCGACTGACCTCTGTCTCTGACTCAGTGATGCGCAGACGGAGACCGGCATTCTCGGTCTCCAGAAAGCGCACCTTGTCGATGTAGACAGCCAGCCGATCATTGAGGTTGGACAGATCCTCCTTCTCCTGGAGTCGGGTGATACGGTTGGGGGATATTGGTGTGTTTGCACCTCTGGGAGTGTTTTTGGGTGTCGCCATTGCACTTATCTGCAACTTATCTTTCCAGAAAAAGATACAATTATCAACTGAATTGTTCTGAAAGTTTGTTTTTCAATAAATGTATATTTTATTCTGATGTGCAAATACTGGTTGTACTGTAATATAGTGTATATTCACATATTTACATAAGGATGGAGAAAGTTGCATTCAATCTACAAATCTACATTAAACATTCACCAATTATTATTAAAAATAAATCCGAAAAACATGCCAGTTTATCCATAAAGTAGATTTTTACTATTAAGTGTGGATCTGTGAACTTCCCTAGGAGTACACCAAAGTCATAAATTACAAGTTCAGAATTGAAAAGAAAAGTTTTCAGAAACTCTTTTGAGTGCAGTGGCATAAACATACAAAAGACAAAGGGTATAATTAATCAAAAGACATGGGAGGGGTTATCGACTCCACCCAAAATCAAAGAAATATCCCAGTATAAACGATGGCAACTTTGATATTTACCTTTTAAAGCTTGTGAGAAGAAGAGAAAACTCTGCTCCGATGATATTCGTAGACTTCTATGTTGATTTTCTTTGTTATCTGATGATCAGTGTCCCTCTTAGTTCTCCAACAATCTTCAGTCTGTTACTGCGCTGTCTGCAAATCCATCTGCGAGTGCCCATGTAGGAAAGAATGAGATGGGAGGAGAGGAGAGAGGTTGGCCTCAAGTTTGGCTCCTGGTAGGTGGTTGTTCCTCTCTCTCTCTCTCTGTGTGTGTCTCTCTCACTGTAATGGGTGTATAGTCTGAATGAATGAGTCACCCTCTACTCAAAGAAACACACAATGCCATGTGACAACAGATCATTTTTAGCAGATCTCTTGTCTGAGAGTTCCGTTCTACTCATGTACAGTGTTTGATTTAAACCACACTGCTCATACTTCTGCATTAAGTTAAAATGAATGTTATATAAGAGTTTTCAGAGCTTGAAGCCTCTTTTCATGCTTACTGACACAGGATAACCCAAGCTAAATGACTTCCTTATTCTTCAATTAAAGGTAAGTTCAGTTTGGGGAATTAGTTTCTTACACACTTCTACAGCTTTGATAAAGAGAGCAGACTCCAGTAATGTATTACTGGTTTTCTTTTGCTAACTAGTGCTTATATAAGGATTGTTTAACCCATTTAAACCTAAGTGGCCTGCTGGTGAGCAAAGAAAAAGGTCAGACATCTAAAACATATATTTCCATTTAGATGAAATGAGTGCAGCCATAAAAATCAGGGCGTTTTGGGTTTGAGTGTTTCACTCATTCTAAACATCATATAGTGTGGCTTCAATGAGGAGTTGGGACAAGCTGATGCAGATCATATGGGATACCATCAGACAATGTGGAATTATTTGTTGTGTATCAGTTTTGATGTCAATCAACACCCAGTTTTTGGTAATCAGTGACCAACACAGTTAATTATTAAAATGTGTAACTGTATATGTTGGACCCTGCTGCTGTGAAAGTGTGTTTCTGCATCTCAGTGCTTCCCATTTTTTTGGCTTGTGAGCCCTTAAAATGAGAAAACATGTGCTTGTGAATCCTCATCACAGGTTTTGATCTGTGTGGACAGGAGAGATTTTTCCTTCATATATTTGTTTTCTTTTGGGAGTGAACAGACAGGACACCAGGATAGAGACAGATGGGGAATGATGCCAAAATCTGTGACATTGTGATGCCTTAAGCTCCTTGATTAGAAGGGCACCACTGTATTGTTTTATTTGAGTGGATTTCCATGGACCTGAAGACGTTAAACTGTTATACAAAATTAATTTACATTTATTTTATGTATTATAGTTATTTATCTTTCTGTCTTTTATTTATGTTGCGACCCCTTGAGGGATGTTGACCCCCAGGTTACTGTCATATTCTGTTGTGTATAAGATGCACTGTTATCTGCTTGTATTATATAACAATATGATTATATTTATATATAAAATAAACACACACACACACACACACTAAAACTGATTCGAGTCCTGATTAATCATTTTAAAGCTCGTTTTTCACCATGCAGCTCATGTAATGGAAAGTCGCACTGTCGTCAAAAGAAAATACAATGAAACTCAGATGTTAATTACAAACCTTAATTTGTAAATTTTATTAAATAATGTTCCCAGCAAGGGGTGGGGTTAGGTCTCAGTGGTGAGTTAAATCCTTCGCTCTATTTTCGGCTGAGGACATCGTGCCTGCTGACAGATCCACCATCGCCTCCCACTGGCTGAATTTGATGCAAAGGTTGACATTGACTGCAAAAAGACAACATGATCCAATTTAACTGTTCTCCAACTCAGTCTTCCATCTAATTTTAAAAATAAAAATTGGTACTAGCTGTCAAATATGACATAGAACCGTGAATTATGAGCAGCGTGTGAGCGCTGTGCGTCGGTTTGCGGTACAACATGGACATTTTTTGTCATGTGGTTTGTGGGAAAACCCGTATTGGATCTCTGCGGTCACCTGGGCAAAGAAACCGAAAAAGTGCTGTAGACGAGCTTATTGTCAGCGCGTGTCTGTTAGATAAACGCGGCACAGATGAATGTGATCGCCTGCAAAACATACATACATCCAACATTGTCTCAAAAGCTCATGGCAAATTATCCACGCATATACGAGTTTTAATTCAAAAAGAAACCAACAAAAGACACGTCTCTAACCACCAAACTCTTTGAAGAGTCACGTGAATACTAGGTTACAATATCTGAAATCTTACAAACGGAGAGCAACTAATACAGTTTAAAAAAACACATCAATTTCATCACATAACAAAACGTACTAACTAGTCCACTCCATATCTTATTGAGCGCATGTCGCAGCCCGAAGCTTTGCGCGGATAAACTGCAGCTGTGTGCGGAAGAGCAACAAAAAGGAAACCAAGGACAAAAAGATTCCCAACAAACAATTTACAAGGAAATGACCTTCCATCCGTGCATCCAGCAGTTGATCTAAAATACTTTAACGATCTTAACCCCTCCGACTGGAGCACCACCATCTCCGCGAAGCTGCGTAAAAGCCCGGACTATTTTTTTTTGTTTTCCGCACAGACTCAGACTGCTCCGTCCTGCTCAGCAGCGGCCTCCATTTTAGCTCCTTGCCCGGTTTGTGCCTCACGTGTCCTGGACTGTCTTCCTCACATGACCCGTGTGTTTGTCCCCGTGATCTGCACTTCCATCTCCGTAAATCAGTGTCGTTGAATATCGGCGTTTTACAACCGCAAAACCTTCATGGATATGCTGGAGCAGAGTCTGGACAGCTCGGCGAGGTGAGAGGCTGCTGCCCGCTTCCTGCTCAGCCATGGCCCCTACCACGGCCTAAAATCCTTTTTTCTCCTTGCAGAGCAATCATCTGTTAATAACCTGCATGCCCCAGATACTTTTAATATTTGTGTGTTGTTTCGTTTTTACCTTCTGGTTGTATCAGTGTCTGCGCAGCTTGCCGGGATGATACGTTTCCCCACCCATAAAGACATTTTCAGCAGAAACAGTGCGCCCTTTTGCAAATGTGTAGCATCACGATTACTGTTTATTTACTTGACAAGAAAAGGTAATGCACAGCAGAAATTTGTAACTGTGTTTTAGTGTAACCTCTAATTGCCCTGAGCTGTTACTGTGCCTGATGCAGCTCTTTTAGGATTAAAATGCTTAATGTAAACTAGGAGGGGGTGTGGGAGAAGTATTATAGCTATTTGTGAAGTTTGTCTTGTCATTTGCAGCTAATCAAACCACTTGGACATGGAGTTTTGATTGTCAATTAAAGGCAATTTTCCTCAAGGAAGTTGGGGAAGACATGATTTCTGTCACGCTTGCACGCCAGTTATTTATCACTTTATTTATGTCTTACCCGTCAAGGCCTTAGATGGCCACCTGGGGGCGCCCTTCATCCACAACTCGTCATGACAGATTTCTCCATATAAAGATGAATTATAACTATTATTTCAGAGAAATGTGCATGTTGGGTTGGCTTGTAATGGACTCATCTGTGTTTTCTCTTTTTGTTTTCAGTCACGACAAACAGGAAACAGAAGAGGTAGTGCAGCTACAGGAAGGTAGGAGCCTCGGTTCTTCTAATTCTAACAAGTGAAGCAAATAATCTGTTGTTAGAACTGTGAGTAAAATATGTGCATGTGTGAATGTCTGCGGTCATCCTCTGCAGAAGTGCATCCTCTCACAAATGTTTTTTTATGACTCTGGTGTAGCGTCACAGATTTGAAACATGTTGACCCGTGTGTTGCAGGGGAGGTGGTGGGGACGGAGGAGCAGACTGCAGTGACCATCACCGGCGTCCCGCAGGCTGCGTTTGCTGATCATAATGTGCAGTACCAGTTCCGCACAGAGAACACTGGAGGACAGGTGAGCACGGAGATACTCTCTCCTGCACAACATTTATTTTCTCATTGTAAGTTGGTTAAGCTTCATTTTCAGGAAGTCCCATTGAGATCAAGGTCTTTGTTTTTTTACGAGAGATAGGGATCACCATGCACTATACAATGAGACTGTTGTGACATAAATGTTAGAAGAAATGAGTATATGAGAGCCAAAAGAGTTACTGTGGTGTGAGCAGTAGAGAAGGTAAATGTGAAAAACTGTGTGCTCAGGTGAAGTTGGTTGTTTTTTTGTTAAGAACTTCTGGTTTCATTTTGACTTTGTGGTTTAAAACCTTCAAAACATCTAAACATGTGTGTGTGTGAGAGATCTCTGCCTCATTGAAACTTTTACTCTCTGCTCTGTCCTCAGGTGACCTATCGTGTGGTTCAGGTGACAGACGATCAATTAGAAGCAGCTGACGGGACTGGAGCTGTCAGCGTCGTCTCTGCTGCAACGTTTGCTGGAGCCCCTCAGGCAGTGGCACAGGTGAGTGAACGTATTGTGAGACTGAAGCAGGATGTGATTTTTGTTTAATTCATAGTGGTGTTTGCTCACAGACAAAGGCCTTTTGAGACCTGTTGAATTGACTATACAGTTCATATTTTGACATCAGCAACACGTAGATATGAAAATGTGTTATGACATCGTCAACTCATGAACACTTATTGGGTTGTCCCTTTAAAACATAAACCCACAGCTTTGGCACTTATCGTAAATCTTCAGTTAAAAGCCTAGTCCCAATTAGACACCTAATCTCTTTTACTGGTCTGGTGTGGCTACACATTTTGATGAATAAATGCAGGTCTCAGTTAGACTGTATCTTGCTTTTATAGAAGTTCTTTGGATGTATTAAACCTCTTTTAAAGCCCACCGGGTCGCCCTCTTCAGCTAGTTCTAAGCTGCTTAGACCGTGCATACAAATATAAATGTTTAAACTTCTGTCAATGTGGACATGCAACATGTCGTTAGATCAGTTAGATTCTCCACAATTCAATTGTTTAGTTCATTTTACGGAAACAACGAGCCCCAAAGTCTTTTTCATTCAGATTTACCGGCAGATGTCAGAAGTAAAGTCCGAATGTGTCAGCAATTTATTGTTGTTAAGGCGGTATTACATACCCCAATAGACAATGTGGTGTAACTGATTTTTTACATGTAAAATCTTTTTCACACTCTTAAGTGCAAATAAAGGTTGAAATAACTACAGTAACCTTCAGCAAGTTTTTACTGGTATTTTGATACAGGGCGCTTACTTGCTTTGTGCGAAAGTAAGGCCTTCCCAGATACAGGCAGGTGAGTTTAGTGATTTAGGCAAATAAAAGCCCAGGCTATTATTGGAGTTTTACAGTATTCCACCTATGTGCCAAAAACTATAGCAACACTGAAAATACATTGAGCTTACTTATTCTGCTTACACTATGCTTATTATGAGCATACCAGAAAATAATCTAACCCTGAACTGCTATGATGTGTGAACATGTACAAAGACATTCACAGCCTTACCATATTTTATATATTAGTCTTCATCTTTGTCAGGCTGTTATCCAGAACCCTTTCAGCAACGGGGGCAGTCCTGGCGGGGAGACGGTGGGAGGAGAGACACGTTTTGCTTATTTCCCTGCCGCCACCGTCAGCGATGGAACAGCCACGGCCGTGTCGGTGCAGGCCACCGCCGACCCAGCAATCACACAGGCAGGAGGTGAGAAGACACGTCAAAATCATTGAGGGAAAAACAGACATCTGGTCTTACAAAAGGAGGAACAGGACAGAATTCAATATATGTGTCGATAGATTTTGTTGACATTTACAAGTTGATCATTAGGCTTCCATTATTATTTGCATTGTAAGAAATCCGTTTTTCCTCTTTTCTTCCCCTTCTTTGAACCTGATCACATCCCTGATCCGACAGTTTCTAATTCAGTCATCACCTTTGTCAATTTTATAATCAAGGTCAGTTTTACGTGATGATGAGCCCCCCTGAGGTGCTGCAGACGGCGGCCCCTCGTACCATCGCACCTCGCACGCACACCTACACTGCGTGAGTATAAGAAACCACGTTCATCCCATCCCTGAAGTTACCAAATCACCATAACTCTCCCCCCACATGTTTGGCCAACTTCTCTCCACATTTTCTCACCCCTTTCCCTGTAACTTCACAGTGGATCGGACTTTCTTTCCCTTTTCTTTCGCCTTTTGGAAATGATTAGTTTTGTCTTTGTGTGTACAAATGAAGATACAAAAAAAAATCTATATCCATCATTTAAAACATCCAACATCTGAAAACCACACTCTGTCCTACTTACCTGCCATCCCCAGAGACCTTGGTGAAAGCGAGATGTTGCAGCATGGCAGTACAAACTGGTGAGAAGAACTTTCACATACGCCCCCATCCTGCCCCCATCATGTGTTGTAGAGACAGACGTTTGGTGGCTCACTAATCAATCATCAGCACCCTTGTGTTGTGAATTATGTTGACAGCTTCAGCTTTAGGTTAGCAATGTCTTATGGCTAAATCCTGTTAGCACAAACAAGTCACATAACAAATTATACATCCTAATTGAGTGGCTGGATCCCACAAACCTTTGGAGGACCTGAGGTTCAGTTGTGTCTGCACCTCCTCCACAAATTAGACTAATAAAACCATGTGGGTCTTTGCTTAGATGTGTTTGCCAGCAAAAATGTTTAATTGTTAATTCAACTAGTTCAGGTGTTACAGATCTGGTTAATTTAGAAAATCTGACTATTTGATTCATAATTTCGTTTTCAAAGTGGTTTTGCTGTGTCTTGTACAGGAAGGTGGAAGGTCCACGGGCGCCCAGAGATGAGAGGCGAAGAGCACAGCACAATGAAGGTGTGTGGTCATCGGGGTCTGAAGCTATTATTGTATGTCTTAATTCTGTCTTTATTAAAAATGAAATGTCCACATTTCCTTGTGTTTTGCAAATGCTACACAGACGGTAGTTGCATGTTGATGTATATTTATAGGGCCTTTAAAAGTTTTCACTGTGAAAGGAAATAAATCTTAATCTCTTTAAAAACTGTTTAATATGCATATATATACAAACACACAACACTTCAGTGATTAAAAAAGTAGTTTCCTTCTTTGCAGTGGAGAGAAGAAGAAGAGATAAGATCAACAACTGGATTGTCACACTTTCAAAAATCATCCCTGACTGCAGCGTAGACAGCAGAACTGGAGCGGTGAGTCCTGTACAGATAATCAGCCCTCAAAATGTTCTCTAAAAGCCCCTAACTTTTCCAAAGCATGTAAAATAATGATAGATGGCTATAACAAAGCTTGGTTTTTTTTTATTAGATTAATTCTGGCTCTGGGGGTCGGGTTCTTTGAGGTCTTTTATGTGTGTGGTCTTTCAACATTTGCATCCGCTTTAAATGTTCTGCCCTCCGCGTCTTCACATTGCATGCATGCACGTTAAAGCTGGGTTACCTCCAGACTCATTAACCTGACCACTTACATACTTGAGTGAATGCACTCTATGCATTCTGTCCTTTCACCTAATGCATGCTTGCATAACTGATTCTGAAAGTCAGCTAGAAACACTAGGTGTAACCACAGCCAAGGACTCACTCAAAGACAGTGCTCTATTAAGTAGCATTTGTATTAGCAGTGGCATGTAGCAGTGTTTTTTCATTTTATTAATCTGATATTGCTCCACATGTAATCAAGCTTTTGGCTGAAAGGCTCTGAAAGGAGGGAAGTTTTTTTTATTAGTAATAAAGGAAGGGATGGGTCACATTTAACACATTTGGTATTTTAAGGTCTTACTGTGCTGTATTTCTCAGAGTAAAGGCGGCATCCTGTCCAAAGCTTGTGACTACATCCGAGAGCTGCGTCAGAGTAACCAGCGACTGCAGGAGAGTTACAAAGAGGTGGAGCGCGTCGAGATGGACAACGACCTGCTTAGACAACAGGTGAACTTCCTATATAAACCTGTCATTACTTCGGTGCCCTCAGCCTAAATTTAATGTACATATATAACCTTTTATTTTGTGTAACAGAAACAAACATTTTATTTAAATATCCGATGTAAAACAACCAAGAAAAAAATGTAAACATTACCTCACATACCCTCACATGTTAATGCAAGCTTATCAGTTTTCCAGTTAAATAATTTTGCATTTAAATGAAAAATTAATTGATAACTAACTAGAGAACAACTTGAAATTGGCTCACACCAGTTGTGGCACCAAATCATTTCAGTGGAACACGTGACACGAGAGAAATGAGTTTGGTGAAAGAGTTGAACTGTGTCAGATTTAATCAATATGCCTCACGTAATGTGGGGGGCCCTAGTCCCCCTACCCAAGATACTTTCGGCGCCCTTGCTCAGACCACATGCATCACACCTGTGAAGTTTGTTTGTTTGTTTTTTTTTACATATAAACATCTACTCAAATTTGCTTCTGCGGTACTTCCTGCTACAGTATGTGTCTCCAGGGCCCCATTTTGCCAATTACCACCCATACTACTGCGTACAATACAGTTAAATATTTCAATTATTTTATCACGAATAAGCAAAACAGTAACTCATCTAAAGCCTCTTTCAATTCTTTTCTACTTGCTGTCAGTGCCAGTATCATGTAAATACCGCTATCAATGTAACATACACCCACATTGTTTCAACTACTGTTTTAAATACCTTGCGACGATGAAAGTGAGTGAAACTTGACTCGCTATATTGGTTCTTTTCTATCTGTTTTTCTATGTGTCTAGTTATCTTCCCATCTATATTTTTCTAGATTGAGGAACTGAAGAATGATAATGCACTGCTTCGAGCACAGCTACAGCAGCACGGTGTAGAAGTCAATGGAGATGCAACACCACAGTGATTGTGGACTGGACACATGTAACATCTCAAACACAATGTCGCATCCTCCCACCCACCTGAACAATAGCAGGAAAGGAATAACAAATGAGAGACAATTTCCATCTAAGATTGGACCACAAGAAGACACGCAGGGCTCGAGAAGAACACTGAAAGACTGCAAAGTCAAAACGCCACCTCCACCTCCAGCTGTTCAAAGGCTGAATGCTCTGAAATCACCTCTGCTTCAAGGAAAACAACCTCTGCACAGCACCACCACACTTGCACCAAACTTTCTTTTTACTTTTAAATTATGAACCTGCCACAGAAAATTTACTTTTAATGATTTCACCTTTTCGTCGTACCACAAACTCCTCTTTATTCCTTTTTTTGTTGACATTTGCTGTGTTTGAAACTACTAAATGTGACATGAATGATAGCTCCCGTTTACTTTTAATTTATTAGTCTTTAAGGAATGTGTACACAGAAAGAAAAGCGGATCTCTGCATTTACTCTCTCCCCAGTTACAAACAAATAATGGGCAAATCAAATATTTTGATCATGCTCATCACTGTTTCTAAGGATAGTTTTACTGTCAGTGGATCATGTGTATATATAGTTGATCTGTGTGCAGTAACTTTTCAATGTCTGCCTATTCACACTGACACTCCAAGCACCAGGCAGGTCTCACAAACTTTATGAACATAGTCCCATGTCAGTAAATTCAAAATACTTTACTGACAGTCAAAGTAAAAGCTGCTTTGGAGGTTTTATTTTTAGTACAAGACCTTAATAGAAGCCTGTCGGAGAATCTAGGTGTTAACATAGCTCAGGTAATTGGGATAGTGCACTGGCAAGTGGTTCCCAGACTCAATGAAGTCTTTATATATTAGATCTCTGTTGTGTCCCCATTAGGTGCAATGTACAGATAAATGGAGATGATTTTCAATGTGTGTATCATTTTTTAATGGGCATTAAAATATGGTTTGTTGGTATATCTGCTTAATAGGTCACTGGTGTAATGAACCGAAATAGAGGTTCAGTCATGAGAGGTCTTGGTTTGAGACAGGCATTTGTTTGGGTCACTAGTCCTGCTGCATTTTAGTGAACACCCGAGGAGGCTTTTATTGCAATATTCTCTAATTCTTTAAAACTTTGGGAACCCTTGCTGCTGACAGAAGACCATAAAACAACCATGGTCAGGGATGTGCTGATGAGAGTAGTTTGGATGTGAGTGATAATAGTTGTAAAACCAGCTTTTGTCTACACTGAAAGTCACCACAGCATGGAAATATAACCACTGGCATGACTAATTCTGATACTACAATAAAACAGAAGTGTTTATACCTGAGTGTTGTTTCTCACACTTGTTGCCTACATTTTCAATTATTTCAAGTTGCAGCAACCAAGACACATTGGAGGTTGTGGTAAAAAAAAAAAAACCTCTGCTGGGTCAGAAAATATTTCCCAGAAGGTTAAGCAGGGTTCCCACTGCTGTCTAGATATCATTTCCAGGACTTTTTCAGTGATGATATAGTGGTATGTTAAATAGGGATCACGTCATACACTAATATGCTCGAAGGGGACTATAGAGTATATATAGACTAGAGTATATAGCTCCCTAATGTGAGGAGGACTCACAAAGATAGTCAATCTTTGTGGGCCCATAGAGAATGCTTAAATACAGGGCCTAGATTTCTGTGCGAGACCCCTGATTACATGCTAGAAATTATGACATATGGATATTAGCTTGTTTTAACGCTATGTATTATTGTTGTTTATGTTTTTTAGTCTTTTGGGATTTTTTGTGCTGCTTTGCTACCATGCGATGTGACTCTCAACAACAGCAACATAACGGAGCAACCACAACATGACAGGACAACACAAGATTTTCCAGGACATTTAACTTTTTTACTTTTACTTTAATTGTCCATGTGTTTTTTCATGACTGGGAAATCGGTCAACTGTTTTCCAGGTTTTCCAGGATGTTAAATTTAACTTGTCTTTTCTGTTTTTCTATTTCAGTATTTTGACCTCGTTTTGAATATGAACCTACCAGTTCGCTGTCCCTCAGGTTGTGTTACAGGGACACATACTTGGCGGCAAGGTTTGCCGTAGGGGAGACTGGGTATGGTTGTAACACTTTTTGTTTCAGCAATTATAACTTGCTGAATTTTTTAACTGGAGTTCTCAAACTTTTATACAAAGTACCCACATTTGTTCACTACAAATGGCACCAATTCAATCCTCTACAAGAATATCACAGGGAGTTGATGTCAAATGCACTACCGAGGTAGGTTGTAACACATGCTGGGGTAAGTTGTAACAATAAGACAACAGAAGCAAAAATAGATGCCACACTATATGATATGCTTAAAAAACAGGTAGTTATATAAAAGAGCAACGTTTCTCTCTCACTGTAACAGACCATGTCTGATGACTCACGCATGTGTGTGTAAATTTATCTATAGAATAAACTTACTTAACAGTATATTTAATAAATACTACTACAATGTACTAAATTAAACAACATCTTTGTACATCCTTAGGTCTAACAAAAAAGAGGTGTGTGTCAATGTGTGTATATTCTTAATCAGAGTTACAGTCAGTGCTTGAAGTGAGCCAGTACTCATCGGTAAGCAATACCAGCACTTCTACATTTTACACTTTGGCATACAGGGAGTTTTTCTCGCACGCCGGCACGTCTCTGCCCTCTCCACCGGCGGAGACGGAGTATGGAAAAGATTCATACACCAAAATGTGAGCTACATGTAGGGCTGGGCGATATGGCCAAAAATGTTATCACGATAAAAACATTTCATATCATTCAATATCGATAATCACGATATATGTCAAATCATTATTTTTTTCAAGTTTAAAGGCAGATTTGTGCTCCTGAGTGAAAATTGAAGAAACCAGATGGTTAATTATGTGGTTAAACTTATCTTTATGGTCAGAATGTGACAAACACTTGATGCCAAACAGTGAATCACTTCACAAGTCTAAAGGTAGAACATTCAAAACTATTCTATTTTCAACAAATGCTATTCGTTTTCAACAAATGTGATTAGTTGATCTTTTTTTTCAACAAAATAAAACTTTTAATAGAAAAATGAAGTGCTATTGTTTGTGATTCAAATGAATTAAAGCAAATATTTATTGACGATATATTGAACATTTATAATATTGTTATTGAGGAAAATTATATTGCGATAATTATCATTGTTTTATTGCCCAGCCCTAGCTACATGTGAGTGGGGAGTACTGGTTACAGAGCTGACAAATGAATGCTGGTAACCCTGGAGTGCAGGCTTGGTGGGCCCAGACTGCAAAGGGTAAAATATTAAAATCAAGAAAGTCCCTAGTTGTATGTATAGGACAGTGACACTTTTTAAAGAACTGTTACAATCCACCCCACCCCTGTCAGCCAATGTTTAGCTAGCTGTATTAGCATAGTGATTTGAAATTAGAAAGGAAAAAATGCATCACATGTTGCCTAAGAAACTACATTTCAATCTAATATTAATCAAACAATGTTATCTGCAATAGTATAGATACTAAACAAAATATACTCTTGGTCAAAAAATGTACTTTCTGACCTCAGAATCTGTTTTTCTCTATATATTCAGTGCCTGTTTCCAGCCTTGATAACCACCATGGCTCATAGGGGAGGAAGTAGGTAAATACTGAAATGATCATGTAACTCCTATCTTATCTCTAATTGGTGCAACTAGTGTTGTTACAACTCTACCCATGTTACAACCATACCCGGTCTCCCCTATGTCCTTCTCCTAGGATTATTATTAAATCCGGTATTAATAGATGGAATTTCTCATAATGTTGCTCTCTAATGCTTCTACATTCATCAAATTTCAGGAGAAAACTGCGTCTCCGCCACACCTGTCCTATGGTCTCCCCTATTCAATTGCAAGGATCATTGAGTCTAATTGGTAAGAAGCTGCCTCTGCTTGATATCTCTGACAGTAGAGATATCCTGCCCTTTCATAATCTGTTTAGGGCTAGACAACAATCTAGTTTGTGTTGGTTTTTGTCTTCTCCTCCACATGTTAATATGTTAATATTATCGTTTCCTGTCGGCTGATGGCGGCAGAAGAATTCGAATCACCGAGAACGTTGTTTACGTCGTCGTTTACGTCGTCACGTCACATTTTTAATTATTAAAACGTTTCTGTGGAACGTTGTGTCACCTCGTTGCCTGGAGACGGCTCGAGTACTTGTTAGAAAACCTGCTCCAGACAAACCAGCACGCGCCGGCTTTCCTAACATTCTAGAATCCCGGTGAGTAAAAATGTAGTGACAAGAAACTTATGAAGTGAGATTTAAAGTTATCGCGGTGTTTGAGACTGTATAATAGCAGCTGTATGAGAAGATAAGTGTTTGGGAGTAACCAAACACTCATGGCCTAAAGCCCGTGGAGCTCTAGAGAAGGGTTTTATGAGAACACATAAGATATCATGAAGCCTTTTTTTGCTTCAAAGAGATTCCCCTCATCATGTCGGTGATGTTAATATCTGTCATTACAAGCAGTGGAGGACAGTAACAGTAAAGTACATTTACTCAAGTACTTTACTTAAGTACAAATTAGAGGTAGCTACTTGTACTTAACTTGAGTAGCCTTTGTCATACCACTGTGAAACTATACTCCACTACATCTCTAAGGGAAATATTGTAGGCTACTTTTTACTTCACCACATTTCTCTTACAGCTTTAGTTACTTGTTCCTTTGCACATTCTTACAAGCAAAACATATGAAGAATATATAAATATGTTGTGTTAAAAATGAAACTAGCTAACAGTTGACAAGTACAGCTGAAATAATTAGTCGATTAAGTCAACTGACATAAAATTGGAAACTGTTTTGATCATAAAGTCTTCTGAAAAAAAAATGCTGCGCAAATGTGAAGTTATGCTGCTTTTCCCTTTAATTATTTGAATAATTTTATTGTATTGTTAATAATTTTGAGGTCTGGACTGTTTATTGAAAAAAACAAGCATTGTGAAAGTGTGTCTTTGGGCTCTGGGTTATTGTGATGACATTTGTCACTATTTTCTTCTTCTTCTTCTTCTTCTTTATTTTTTTTTTTTACAAACAATCAATCAATTAATGGAGAAAATAATCAGCAGATGAATCTGGAAAGAAAATAATTGTTGGTTTCAGTCTGGTACAAAATATTTTAAAACGATATTCACCTCAACAACAGTAAAATCCTGCTTTTGAATGAATGCATGAAAAATAATCACCTAATGATATAAAATAGTATAACATTGCCATTTTTCTGCATTGAGTATTTTTACTTTTAATACTTCAAGTATACTTAAATACTTTTACTTGTAACAGTGTGGTATTAGTACTTTCACTTAAGTAAAGTATCTGAATACTTCGTCCACCACTGATTACAAGTTCCATTTCCCCGATTGTCTCTCACCTATACCACATGTTGTGTTCTACTACCAAACTCCACTCCACAAAATGTACATTATACATGAACTGTGTATGAATGGTATGGCAACACAACACTCACCTCTGAGTCACTTAAAAGATTGTCATTGTCATACAATATTAAATGATATTATTCTAAGTGATATTGAAAGTCCAGGTGGTGCTAAGAATAGCCTAACTACTTAAAGGTTCAATGTGTAAGCTTTAGTGGCATCTAGTGGTGAGAGTTGCAAATTGCAACCAACAGCTCACTGTGCATTGACTTGCTCCTCACGCGAAATAAGTGCTTAATAATAAATGTATTAATTCAAATGGCAACTGTAAATTCAGTTGTAAAAAACAACCTGTACCTTTTCTCCATGGGGTTATACATTATATTAATTTAATTTCTAAATCCAACAACAGAAGGGCTGAGAAAACTGTGAATATATGGTCCTCTTTCAAATTCTTTATATAATATAGACTACCCCTGGCAAATTTTTTGTTATTTGTGTTTTCTTATACATTTGTATACTGTTCTGTATACTTCTTTATGTCCCATGTACACTTTATTCCTCTTTTTGCAATAAAGATTTAAGGAGTGGGAAGAAATTCAGATTATTTCGACACCACCTGAATGCACCATCAGTCACCACTCACCCCTCCCTTTCCAAAGCGTGCTGCATAAATTACGGAGGTCGACACGCTCTGTTGGCTCTTGTGCAAAATAATAAACAATCTTCACATTAAAAAGCCTGACATTTGGGAAACAGAGTCCATCTTGGCTGAGTTTGTGCACCAATATTGCCAAGGGCCAAATACTTGTAGCATTAGTCATTTAGGAAACTCACTTGTTAATATTTGAAAACAGGTGTGTGTTAAATGATTGAAAATATTGACTACTAATGCAAATTCTGCTGCATCATCTCTCACTGTCTTTTTGTGCTGCATGCCACAGTAGCTCTGTTGGACTTTTACCATGTCCGTCTGTGTTTACAAGGGTATCAATATGCTTCTGTGAGAGTGTCACCAAAACAAATCCTGCACATGTAACGCCACTTGGCAAATACAATTATTGTGATGTTCACATGTTTCTGCAACAGAAGGATGTCTGCACTTCCTGCAAAGCCTGGCCTGCGCCACAGTGTATCAGAGTGGCACGGCAACAACCACCAGTTGTCTGCCACAGCACAACATGAGCGACATGTTTCAAATATGATTCGACAGGAAGGGAGGTCCCTACGCAACGAGACCAACTGCAAGGTGGGTTCTGGTTTGTGAGGATGCCCACTATAAAGCTTAACTGTGTTAGTTTTGTACTACTGGATGAAGAAAACTCCTCCACATTTGATCAGCCTCCCGTGCATTTTCTTGCACCTTTTCTCTGTAGACAACCTGGGATGAAAGCGATACCTCTCGCAGGTTGAGTGACCGGGTGTGGGATGTTGCTCGGTGGAAAGAGGCGTTAGAAACCTGCGCACAGAAAGTGGATGAAGAGATGGAGGCTCTGACCGTGGTGATTTGTCCAGAAACCTCTGAAACGACTGAGTGCTTGTCTCATTTTCTGTTCATAAAAGTATAAAGGAGTCAGAGACCCACATATGTTTTTATACATGTGTGGATTTATTTGTGTGTTTTGCTTTGAGTATTCAGTCAATTAAAAATTGTCGACGGTGTGCCCTTCAGTAGATAATGATCATACTTGTGAGTATGTAGGTGTTAGTTTGTCATGTTCTTACAAACTTCACTTTTGAGTCTGACAGCGTAGTGACCTCAGCATTGATGTGTGTTCGGACAGTCTAAAGAGCAAACCGAGCAGGCCCTGGCTGCCACTGCTGTTCCCCTGGAGGTCAGTTGTGAATGCTTGACCCTGAGGGACGGACGACGAGGTTACGAGCTTGTCACTGACCCCGTGGATGAGCAGCTGAAAAAAGAAGTGGAGCTGATTGAAAGAGTGCAGCAAGTTCTGCAGCAAAACATAGACAAAGCCTTCGAGCAACTGTGGTAAGAGACGCTATGGTATGATGCAAAACTTGCAGATGGACCATTTCTTCTTTTTCTCTGACCACCTGTCTTTGTTCTGGTTCCCAGTGTTTTGCAGGAAGTTCGGCATCAGCTGACCGCTGACCTCCAGAACAAGATGGACGCGCTGGACATTGATATGTCCTGCCTGTCACTTACAATAAAGTCACCTCAGATCTCGCTGAAGACCAACCCAACTCGCATACCATCCGGGTTTTTAGATTTTTACATCCGCAGTTTAACTATTTTGCTAAAACTCTTATTGACAGCATTTTAAACTCTTAGATTACTGATAAATGGGATTTTGACTCATAATTGCAGAGAAGTTTCTCATTGTAAGATATATCCTGGCGTAATCCTTTAAGGATTATACTGTAGAATAATGCTTAATTTTCTCATGCTTCATTGAGTAACATGCACAAATGTTGTCGTTGATGTAGTTCCTCCACCCCCCAAGAGTGGCTCCAGTTCAGCCAGTATAATGTGGCTCGTGCCCAGGAGGCCATGCAGGTGTCACAGCAAAAGAGGGAAGACATGAGTCTCACCAGAGCTCAGGTGTGTGTGATGTAACTACACCTGCTCGTGTAGTATTGGCTGTGTAGTGTTTGTTTTGAAAAAATATGGCACATAAGGTGCAGATAAGTTACCATTTCTAGTAATGTCCTTTCTGACAAATCCAAAACAATATGACAAATTAACTCTTTTAATACAATGTGAAATCTAAACACAAATATCAACGCAAGGGATCTTAAAGGATATGGTTGCAATCAATTTATTTATTCAATCTATTTTCTATTTTTTAGCTGCAGAATGAGTTGAACACTCAGCTCAGGGCCACAGAGTTTGCTCTTCGTAAGCGTCACCACCATGAAGAGCAGGCCCGCGATGAGCTGGAGTGGCAAATAAGAAATGTAAGAGAATAATAAAAATTATAATGTTATTAATAGTGTGTATTTTTCAGCTATTTATCTTTTTGACTGAAGGTTAGTTTTACGGATTTTAGAGTTTTTAACACTCAGGGGCTCAAAGAAGTCTTAATCCAGCCATTATCCTTCCAATCCAAGAGATTATTGATTATAGAAAAGTGTTTCTGACTGTCTGTACATCTGAATGTAGACTGAAGATGAAATGGCAGAAATGGAGAGCGACATCCACGGGTTGGATACAGATCTGCAGGCAAAGACAGCCTCCCTCAAGCTGGCTCACACCAGACTGGAGAACAGGACCAACAGACCTGGCATGGACCTGTGCAGAGACGAGGTTTAAATAAAGCCAATACTGTAGTATATCAAATATAGAATATTAATAGCAGCAGTCGTCACTTTAATGTTTTAAAAAACATTAGGAGGCTTCATCCTGATTGATCATTTCCTTCCTGTTTGAAGGTGCAGCACGGCCTCGTTAATGAAGTCAATCAGCTGGAGGCCACGATCATGGCTCTGAAACAGAAGCTGTCTGAGGCTCAGTGAGTCAGAGTTTTGCTGCTATGATCACCAAGTGGAGCTTATAGTTAAGCCATATTTTTTTTTTACACTATGTACTGGACATAGTGATGTTTTAAACCCAGCAAACTAAACCGATAAGCCACTAGGGCCTACTATAGGCCTACAAGAGTATTTTGAATACCAGAAAGGAAAGAAATCCCTCTAAAGCTTTCATCGCTGCTTGTTTCATCCATCCTGTTCTCACTCAGGCACTCCCTGCAGAAGATGAAGCTCCATCACTCTCGCATGCTGCAAGATCTTTCCAGAAAACAGGAAGCTCTGTCTCTGGAACAACGAAGCATGAACACCCGGACCCGCCTCACATCCACCTCCGGCACTGATAAAACCCCGGTGCTGATGGTCCCGCTCACAAACTCCAGCGGGAGGAGCCACCTGCAGCTGCTGGCTCAGTAAGGCAATGGTATCCAGTTTTTGAAGGGAAGGGATGAAACAACAAATGTATTAGGATGATACATTAATTTTAGCTTTGAACAAAACATTTTCTTGTATTTTCATTTATTTATTTTAACAAGAACTGTCATCCTCTTGCAAAAAATATTCTCATAGACCTTCTTACGTGTGGTTAATATGCTTTTACTTGTCTTAAGTGATCAATTATGTGATTTACCTGTGTCTATTTAACTTTCACAAAAAAACATCTAAATTATGTATAAAATGTCAATTATGTGCTTGTTTCCTGCAGTCTTAATTAAAGATGCATTCATAAAGATTGTTTTAGCATCTGAAACTATTGATCCATTTGAGGTTTTCCTTTTTGAAAATTTAGTGATTGAATGCAAAAATTCCCAAGTGGAAGTGCTCACGTGCTCACATGTGTGTTAAGGTCATTACTTTTATCGACCATTAGCTTTAATGGCTTTGTTTGGCCTCGTCATATTGTTTGATCAACTGATGCTGTTTGGAGCATGAAGATGGTGCTAATGACGTGAACCTTGACTCATGCAGTATACGCGGTTAAGATAAAAAATCGGATAAACAGGTACTAAACATGGTGCCTGAGACAATAAAACCCTAGTAACTCTCACCTGCCTCAGTCGTAATGTCTTCAAATGGATGTGTTTGTGTTAGTTGCTGCATTTTTATGAGGATTTAGCAGAGAAAGAAATTTGTCTTGTCTCTGAACATTTAGAAAGTGAGATCTTCTCAGATAAATCAAAGTATAATACAATTGTATGCTTTCATGTTGACAAATTTCACATTGTTGCATGTTGACTTGATCTGCTGTGCAAAAAAAATTTAAAGGTTCCAGGTTATGCTAGCAATTGATTAGAATCAGTGTTTTCAGCCTCTGCAGGCAACTGCTTTCTGTGAATAAAGCTCTAACTGTACTCTATATGCTCAGCACCAAACAGCAGACAGACAGAGCGACTACACAGAGGAGCATTTAGCAGCTAAAAAGACAGATGCTTCCTTTAGAATTTGGAGAAGACCAAAAACAAAGCCAAAAGAGGACTTACATTGGACTTACATTTATCAGGTGTGTTAGAAACATGACTCCAAATGAATGATAATGTTGTTCTGTATCTGCTGGACGTGTAAATAAGCAACTGCTAACAAGTATGCCACATGAACTTACAATGTTAATGTCAGTAAGGACTGGCTCAATTAGTGTCCAGCAGCGTAACGTCATTGTGATTTGACCCGGTCCAATTTTTTTCCTTGGGCCCCTCCCCCCAAAAAGCACCTTGTGTACACGGGCGTACAGACACACGAGTCCACCACAGCCTTGGATCAGCACCACAGACAGCAGCTGAAGTGCCAAATACAAATTTTACAGCCTTTTTGAAATCAACAAAACCAACACAACCTTTTTCCTGTTGGACAGGTAAACTAACATTACTGGAAATCATGTGAAATATATTGTGATTTTGTGCTTTAGTTGGCTCGTTACATAAAGTTAGCTTGCCGGCTGACGCTGACCAGTTGCTATCGTTATCCAGTGCAAAATACATAGATGTATTGCTTTCTACATTACTTCACCAATTAACACGATCCATATTAATATCCTGCGTACCACTGGTATTCTGTGAGATTGTTGTAACCATGTAAGTAAATGTGGAGCGATTTGTTTATACTAGCCTTGTGTGGCAAGGCAGGAGCAGCCAACTACATTAGCTTGGACCTTAAATTTAGATTTATTACTGAGTTACTGATACTCAGGTACACAGCTTGTCCACCGTCTCAGTCGCTGTAACTTACGTGACCCACATAATATACAATAATGCAACATAACGGTGTAGGACAACACAGTGGAAGACCCATTCACTACAATAAAGTTACTAACTAGGATCTAACTGTTGTAAAGTGTAGCCACAATGTCATTTATAATATTCAGTCTAGCTCACTAACTGTTTCATTATCATCCAGCTCACATGGCTAAGCCTCTGGTCAAAGAATGAAGGATTAGTTCTTGCTTGCAACTTTGCAAATATATTGAGCTCTGAATTTAGTGGAGATACAGCATCTCACAAAAGTGAGTACACCCCTCAAATTTCTGTAAATATTTGATTATATTTTCATGTGACAACACTGAAGAAATGACACTTTGCTACAATCTAAAGTAGTGAGTGTACAGCTTGTGTGAATTTGCTGTCCCCTGAAAATAACACCTTACACAGACTTTAATGTCTAAACTGCTGGCAACAAAAGTGAGTACACCCCGAAGTGAAAATGTCCACATTTGGCCCAATCAGCCATTTTCCCTCCCCAGTGCAATGTGACTCGTTAATGTTCCAAGGTCTCCGGACGTGAATGGGGAGCGGGTGTGTTAAATTTGGTGAATTCGCTCTCACACTACCTCATACTGGTCACTGGAAGTTGAACATGGCACCTCACGGCAAAGACATCTCTGAGGATCTGAAAAAAAGAATTGTTGCTCTACACAAAGATGGCCTAGGCTATAAGAAGATTGCCAAGACCCTGAAACTGAGCTGCAGCACGGTGGCCAAGACCATACAGCGATTCAACAGGACAGGTTCCACTCAGAACAGGCCTCGCCATGGTCGACCAAAGAAGGTGAGTGCACGTGCTCAGCGTCATATCCAGAGGTTGTCTTTGGGAAATAGACATATGAGTGCTGCTAGCATTGCTGCAGAGGGTGGGGGGTCAGCCTGTCAGCTACAGTTCATTAAGGCAACCATGAATGTCAACATGTACTGTGACATACTGAAGCAGAGCGTGGTCCCCTCCCTCGGAAACTGGGCCACAAGGCAGTATTCCAACATGATAACAACCTCAAACACACCTCCAAGACGAAAACTGCCTCGCTAAAGAAGCTGAGGGTAAAGGTGATGGACTGGCCAAGCATGACTCCAGACCTAAACCCTATTGAGCATTTGTGGGAAATCCTCAAACGGAAGGTGGAGGAGCGCAAAGTCTCTAACATCCACCAGCTCCGTGATGTCGTCATGCAGGAGTGGAAGAGGACTCCAATGGCAACCTGTGAAGCTCTGGTAAACTCCATGCCCAAGAGGGTTAAGGCAGTGCTGGAAAATAATGATGGCCACATAAAATATTGACTCCTTGGGCCCAATTTGGACATTTTCACCTGGGGGTGTACTCACTTTCATTGCCAGTGGTTTAGACATTAAATGCTGTGTGATGTGTTATTTTGAGGGGACAGCAAATTTACACTGTTACACAAGTTGTACACTCACAACTTCACATTGTAGCATTGTAGTGTTGTCACATGAAAAGAAATAATGAAATATTTACACAAATGTGAGGGGTGTAATCACTTCTGTAAGCCACTGTATTTGCGAATAGTAGAGTGCACTGTATGAGCAAAATTAATTATTGAGACAAGATGTCATTAAATGCTCTAGCTATTGTGATTGACAAGTTAGCTGGGACTAATTAAATGGCCCTCAGGTTGGAAATACCCACTGCAACCTCCTGAGGCTTCCTGAAAAACATAACATATGAGTGATGACTGAAGTCTGTGCTAATGTCACTTTAGCTGCAGCTAATAAGTCATGTAAATATGTAGTCATTACTTTGCAAACATTCATGCCAATATATCAGAAGAGTAACTACAAACACATTTGTTTTGAACAGTGGATCAATAGACTAATCAAACGGCTAACAGCCATGTTTTGAACTGCTGCAGGTCTTTTCTTGGACAAACATTTCTTGGTATCTGTCATTCTGCTCTAATAAAACAAGTCAGAGTGATTTTCTGCTTCATTTTCTTCACCAAACGACTTTTGCGTGGCACACCCATTTTTCTCTCACACCCACTTTCAAACATAAACACACTAAAGAACTCATTCCACCCACCCATAAAACTGTGAGAAGTGCCATCATGCCACAAACATCACCGTTTCCCAAAGCCCAATCCATCCTGTCCTCGCATCCACCATCAACTTCAGCACATTTATGACTTTACTGCCCTCCAGTTCATTTAGACAGCCTCAGCCTTAAGGAGACGGCTAGGTGCTTCCTGACAGGCTGAATTATTCTGAATCATTTCACTTAAGGGCCCAGATGCTACCTGTCTGTTGCCCACCACGCTGAGAGGGCAATTAAGGCAGCCTGGTGCCTGCTAAATGCCCCCTACTTCTGCATGAGTGGATGCGTCTCCTTATCTGCATCTCTGTCATGATGTCGTGTGCACCTCGCCCCCTTCATGCCCACATGCATCAACACTTTTGTGACCACCGCCTCTTTTTTTCCCCTGCTGTCACCTGTCTTAGAGCTGAGTCTGCACATGATGGAGAAACTCGGCACTACAGCAGCTCTCTTACCAGCTTGGACATTGCTGCCACAAATGGAGAATCTGTCATTTAAAAGATGTGGTTTATAATTTGAGAGGACACAAGGACAACTGTGCATCTACCTAGTCGAAAAATAATCAGTTTGTTTGCTTGTTTTGGTCAAGACTTTCCTGTTTAGCTTGAGTTTGTCTAAAGATTTATCCCCATCATGGTAAATTGGAGGCAGTGCTACCTTTTTGCTGGACTTCCCACCATGCCTCTCACCATGTCCTAAACTGAAGAGATGCTGTACAAGGTTTTCATCGCTCTCTCTGTCTACATCTTCACCTTCCTGCTGGGTCTTCCTGCCAACTTGCTGGTCCTGTTTGTGTATGTGCGCAAGGCCCGCAAACGTGGCGCCACACCCAACGTGGTCTACGCCCTCAACTTGTGCCTGGCCAACTTGGCACTTGTGGCTTGGCTGCCTGTCAAAGCTCTGGAGACTTTGTTTCAGGAGTGGAGGCTGCCAGCACCCGTCTGCCCCGTCTACAGCTTCTTCCTCTTCTCCTCACTGTATGGCAGCTGCCTGTTCATCACCGCTGTGACAGTGGGGCGCTACCTCAGCATCGCATTTCCAATTATCTACAAGAGATACCGCCGGGCTCGAATCTCTTGCTTCATCAGTGCTGCATTGTGGGCCTTTGTGTTCCTTCATCTCAGTTTTGGCCTAGTGGCTGAGGGAGGGGCTAACTTTGTCTTCATTAAGGATGACACCTCAGCCTGCTACGACCACTTCAATGCCTCCCAGTTGGCTTTTCTGCTGCCTCTGCGCCTGGAGATGGCCATCGTCTTGTTTCTATTGCCTCTTATTGTGACGTCTTTTTGCACGCTGCGCTGCGTTACCCTGGTGTGGCGCTCAAATTTGCGCCCTATGGGGAAGAGAAGAGCCCTGACTGTTGCACTGTCCACACTGGCTGTGTTTGTGGTGTGCTATGCACCCTACAACGCCTCGCACATAGTGGGGTTTGTGTTGAACAAAAATATTGAATGGAGGACATATGCTATGCTGACGAGCTCCTGTAATGTTTTCCTGGAGCCTGCGGTCATGCTGATGCTGTCTCCAGCAGTGTCAAGGGGAATCATGGGAAGAATCTGTGGACGGCAAAGCATATTCAGCCATATTGAGGAGTGTCAACAACGTTTTCATAGCACTAAGGGTGTTGCAAATGTCAGGGCGCCACCTACACATTCTGACAGGAGCCAGGCAGGGGCCGAGGTGACTAAAATAAGTCAGGAGTGAGATCACAGCAGGTGGAGACTTCAGGAATTTGGGGGGAAATAATCGTGACAATTCCAAAAGAAGGATAAAAACATTCATGGACAGTCAACCATCCTTTGTGTGTGCCTTCCAACAGCCCCAGATGGCAGATGATCTAGTTAATGTGTGTCATTTCAGGGCAAAATGACTTCAAAGTGTTTGACTTCAATCAAAGCTACATCCCACTGTGCCATCTCGTACCAACATATTTTTTTTTCTTTATATCAAATGTTTAAAAAGAAAATAGGTGACGACCAAAGCTGTTTTTTGGGATGTTGATGAAACCCATGATAAAAAGTGACTCATTGTGCTGCTTTTCCTGTTTCACTCTGGGGAATGGCTGAAGGTGTTGCCAACTTGTCAGTAAAAAGGAACTCTTAGCAGACCTGGAAATCCAAGTTTTTGGCCAAGGAATCTGCACAATTTTGAAGGGGAAGAAGTGTTCTTTTTCAAACTCGACAATTCAGCATGTCTTAAACCAGTCAGTGGAAAACAGTGCTGAACTTTACGTCAGACAATTAGTTTGGTAACAAATGGCTCCATCTGGTGTCAGTCAGTTACTGCTCCAAGCTGTAACAGGGGAATCACTTCAACATATGTCTTGGTCTCTTTTGGAAAGTGTTTTCAGTGGGTTTTTTTCCCATAAAGACCAAATACAAGACAAGCTGACCTGTGAGCAGACCTTATCCAAAGCAGATATTTTGACTTGTTAAACATAGATGCAACTAATATTGTGAATTATGGCTGCATTTTGACAGGACCCTGGCTCACTTGCTAGGCTCATTGGCACACCAAAATGGAACATAACATTAATGTTATTAGTTACATGTGTGCCTTTCCCTCAAACATGTGAACTGAGGCATAAAGGTTTGTAAAAAATGTGACATTTGAAATGAATGATACACATAAATAAATATTTATGCATTCATTGATTGATTTCTGAAAATGTTAATTTGCATACTTAATGTAGTTTAATAGTAAAATGTTTATAAATTGTCGGTCAAAATAAAGTACTATGTTTATACATGTTTGTTTGTTGTCTTTGAAGAATAAAGAAAAAATGTTAAAATATTTTTAGTGAATGCTTCTAATTTACAGCACCACACATGCGTTCAGCTACAGGGAAGTCAATGACATCAAATGTTAAAGAATCAGTTTTGTAAATCAAACGGTTGTCATGTTTGAGCTCATGAGCATCAGCAAATCATCATCAGTGTTCAAATAATTTGCTAATGAATTGTTATCTGTTATCAAGGAATGGGCATCTTATACTTAAAAAGATAACAAAATATATAGTCAAAACAAAACAGACAAAAAAAAGCCATTAAAGTTAAAAAGTTTTTGCACAAAAACAGTGAAATATATTATGCAGGATGTCCTTTATCTGATCTTTGTTATTTACTGACGAGCAAGGGGTGGGTGCAAGATGATCACTACTCCTTTAGAAACACATTACATGCGGCATGTACTGTCCTTACAACATTTTGTTCTTGGCTTCAATAGGATTCCATACATTTAAAGAAGTAATTTACAGTGAACATGTAAAGATGTCAGTTTAGTGGGTAGTCATTTAATACAGACAAAAAACCTACAATTTAACAAACAAAAGAAAAAACATGCAAGACATTTAAATACCATGGATGAAGTCACACAATGATGTTATTGTTATATAGATAAAACAACACAAAGTAATTTATATCCAAACCCCGATCCTCAGAAACTGCCCTATCTATGTGGGGATAGAAGTCAATGTGCAGAATTAACTGCAAAATATTGACTTTGGTCATACACACTAAGAGAAACAAGCTCCATAAAAGTATTACAGCTGCTCTGTTATTCTATCTACTGGATCCATTCCTTCCACATATTACAGACAACTTTCTTGTCCTGAACAGTCATAAGTTTAATTGAATGTTATTATTATTTAATTCCTTTATTATATTGTATTTGATATGATTGTTTATTTGCATATTGTATATTTATTGCTAATCGTCTGTCAGTGTATTATTTTCTGTACTGCTGCGGCAATATAGGTTTCTGATCTGTCATGCCAATAAAGCTTATTGATTTTGTCATGCACTCTGTTTCTTCCTAGTGGGCGAGTTGCTCTGTTTCTCTCCCTCTGATTTCAGGAGTTGAGTCAGGCATACAGGAGTCGGTTCACCAGTCGCCAATCATCTTCAATCTGCACTGCTTCAAATACCTGCCTCAACATTTGCAGCACAGACCGTAGAGACTCAGCTACTTCTTCGGTCACCCTCCAGCCAAGTTCTTTCTGCTTTGTGTGAATAAATCCTGCTTAACTCAAGTAGCTGACCCTGAGTGTGTGTGCTGTGTCCTGCACGTGGGTTCTCACAACTGTTAAGCCATAACAGATTTGATCAGATATGCTCAATATATGCTCAAATAAAAGCACTCAATGGCATGAAGAACAAGGTATCGAGAGGCTGTGAAAAGTTCGATGTTTGTCTAGAAATAGAGAAAAGGCAGGAAGTGATGTGATAAATAAAACTAAAAATAAACTCATGACAAAACAATAGGATGCTTGCATTATTAATAAAGAAGGTACTAAGTACAGTACAGAAGCACAATTATGAGGTATTGTACTTGACTATATATTTTATGCTACTTCATACTTCTACTCCTCTATATTTATTTAACAGTTAAAGTTACTTGTTACTTTCCAGATTAAGATTTTACTTACAAAACAAATGGACTTGTTGGCCCAGTTTACAAAGTAGGGTAATACTTTCATATGTTGACTTGCTGAATGCAGGACTTTTACTTGTAATGGAGTATTTTAATGGTGTGATGTTGCAACTTTTACGTAAGTAAATGATTTGAATACCACCACAAAACTTGTGACTTTCTAACATAATCACAAACTTACACACACACACAAAAAAAACCTTTGCAATATTCACAAGGGTAGACATGCTGAATCATGCACTAATCTGGAGTTAGATCGCTAAATAAACCAATATGTCAAAATCGAAGAGGTCATAAGGAAACAATAATAGAATAAATATTAATAATGCAAAGTGAACATGACGGATCAACATGCAGACTCATTACAAGTTTGTTGTTGAGAACATTGTTGTGTAGACAGACATTATAAAAACGGGGCTGGTGGGAGGGGTTTTGATACATATTGACTGGATGATAGACCACAGGGAAGCTAAGAGGCTCCATAGGCTGCAGACTGAGCCTGTCTGTTTCCTTGGGCAGTTTGTAATCCTCAGTAACCAAGTCGGACACCAACGTCAGCTGCCAGAACTAGGAAACATGTCAAACAGGTAAGTCACACTTCTATTCTACTGTAATAACTGTAGATGATGCTGATAGTAACCTGAAGTCACTTTGGTGGATCAGTGTAAAATAAGCTTTCATGTTTTGGTTCTTAAATTTCCCAAACTTGCAAGTTGACTCATATAAACATCTTTTATTTGTAAGGTTTGGTTTAATTTGTAAATATTAAATTATATTAAAAGTTTTTCCTCATGGATAAAGCACATTTACTGCTTCTTTGATTATTTAGAATTGTATTTTTACAATGTTTTTTTTATTTTTATCTTTAATGCAGAACCCATATAAATAAAATAAAAATGTTTGCTGCATAATCAGATTATGTTGAGGTAAGCCCTCATAAATGTTGTAGGCTCCAGGACTTAATTTCAACCTCATCTGTAAATACACTACAGACTACAAGTCAGCACCTGCCTTTCTCTTTGTCACTGTGAAGACCATTCACACAAAAAGTTATTGCAACACATTTCCACCTACATCACAGCGAGCTTTTAAACCGTTGCTGGGAGATGATGTTTGGAGAGCAAGGAGAACAAAGATTGCGTCCAGAAGCTTATTAAATTTCCTCTATTGAAGGAGAGATAGCAGATATTCAGAAGGACATGCATATTTAGTGCAGTCTTGTGATCTGATCAAACAGTCTGCTTCCAGGAGGCGAAGCATGCTGCCAGAGCTCTACAGCACCAGACATGACAGCCGCACAGTGATGGAAAGCCTGGTTTTTCAAGCTTGACAGAGGTGAGTTGGTCACACTTCTTTATATTATTTTACTTCTGTTCAGTGGCATTAATGGATTGGTTGTATATACAGAGAGTCTATTAGCAATTAATTGAACAATGAATACTATAATTACAAATAATGTCCACGTATCCGAAGCCTCATACAGCTTCTTCCACCCCGTTGTACTGGGTGACATAACCCTGTATTACGGTGAAAGTAAGCTGTCTAGTTTATTTTTCAAACATTATCCTAATACTCACTATAGCAACAAAAATAGTGATTAAAATAGTTCCCAAAATACACTTTACACCTATTGGAGTAACAAAGGCTACAAACTACAGTGCCTGTTTAGCCTTTTAATAAATGTATGTACAGTATTTGCAACCCATTTTTAAAGATGTACTTCTCCAGTATGAATCAATAGACTTGATGTTGAGTGCCACAGACAGAGTAGAGAAGTCGATAATGAACACATGTTGGTTTTGGTCTTTTCATGGGATTTGTTGTGAACAAATATAGAATGACTGAATCCTTTTTCATGTACTTTTTGTACTCTCTACTTCTATTTGAGGAGATAACTTTTAATTTCCACTGACTTTTGTCTTCACAATTTAAATTTTTAGAAGAAATTACTAATTGTTTAGAATCTGATCTGATGTAGGTTTCCTTACAAATTAATCTCCTTTAAAAAAAAGATGAATGTAGTTGTATGTCCTGTATCTCTTGATGCTGAACATGCAGGGCTTTCTTCAGGAAATTGTTTAACAGAGGTGGTATGCATGCTAACATGCTCACAATGACATTGCAGACATGTTTTGGTTTGGAATTTGGTCACAAACCAAAGTACAAGACAAATTCAAATTTGACCTGATTTGAATTCATCCTGAGGGGGACGCTTGCATATTATACTAATGATGATTCCTGTTTTCTTGTGTCCAGTGTCTCAGAGAGTCTGTCCCTGGTGTGAGCATCCGCCATGCTGTGCAGTCAGCTGTTGTTTTATGTCTACATCCTCACCTTTCTCATGGGGGTCCCTGCCAACATCCTGGCCTTCTGCACCTTCTGCCGCAAGGTGCGCCGCAAGGCAGCCCCAATAGACATCCTCCTCCTCAACCTCACCATCTCTGACCTCATCTTCCTGGCTTTCCTGCCATTTAAAATTAAGGAGGCCTCTGATGACATGGTCTGGATGCTGCCTTACCAGCTGTGTCCCTTCAGTGGTTTCATGTTCTATGTCACCATCTACAACAGCACCCTGCTGCTAACAGCTGTGAGTGTGGAGCGCTACCTCGGGGTCGCCTACCCCCTCAGGTACTCCCTGTGCCGCAGACCTCGCTACGCCATGTGGGCCAGCATCATGTTCTGGGTGGTGAGCTCTCTGAACCTCAGCATCGTCTACATCATGCCTTATGCCCAGTGGAGCAAAGGTGCACACAGTGACAACAACAATGGAAGCACCACCAACAGCCCTCCCCCCACCTGCTACCTGAATTTCAGCCAAGAAGAGCTCGCCATCCTTCTACCAGTCCGCCTGGAGCTCTTTCTCGTTCTCTTCTGCATACCCTTCTTCATCTGCTGCTTCTGCTACGTCAACTTCATCCTCATCCTGTCCCGTCTCCCAAACATTGGCAGACGCCGGAGGCTGCGTGCCATTGGTCTGGCACTCGGCACGTTAATAGTATTCGCCGTCTGTTTTGGGCCTTACAACGCCTCCCATGTGGTGGGGTTTGTTCATCAGGACAGTGAGGGGTGGAGGAACGTAGCATTGCTCTCCAGCACATTCAACGCCTGCCTGGATCCAGTTATCTTTTACTTCTCCTCAGCGGCTGTAAGAAGCATGTTAAATCACTGCTTCAGGAACATAATGGCAAAGCTGCACATCCTGAGGTGTGGAGGGGCTCCTCACAGTCCTCACCAGAGGCCCTTCAAGACTAAAAAATACAAGGAAGCACCCCTTCCCTGAAAGGTTTGGGGACATTACCATTGTAAATGTGTTTTGAGAGAGTGAAAAAAAATTTACCAAATAAATGTTCCACTCTCACCATTGAGAGGGGCTTCAAGCTATTTTTAATGAACCAATCACTGTGGCTAGCAACAACTTTAGTGTCATGTCAGCACCTTTTATAGGCAACATTTGCTCCAGAGCTAAAAAGGAATGCAATAAACACTTGAGTGTGCAAGTTTATTTTCTGTTATTTATCTGCTGACTCTGTTTTTGTCAAGCAACAACATTTAAAGCTGACATTTATTGGAGTTATTTTCATGTCCATTAACATGACATCACATATGTCATAACAGAACCATGTAGATCCTTTGGGTGTAAGTGTTGTAACACAGCTGTGGATCCTTCAGTAAAGAAAGTTTACTTAGCAGTAAGCTATGACGTCTGTTTTTACCTTGTTAATACTACAGTGGGTGTGGTTGTTTCATCATGAGCCATTTGAGCTGCAGTAATTACTGTTAGTAGGTCAGCAATAAATGGTTTGTCAGCCTTTTTCCAGTGTAGTGTGAGAGCAATCAAAAAAGACTAAACAATCCATCACTTAAAAGTGTGCTCATTACAGCAATCACAGTATTCTTACAGAAGTGGCGGTCGACCCTGAGGGTTGGAGGCAGGAAACTCCAACATCCGACACTTGAGTAAAAGCTGCAAAACAGCACTGCACAATGTGAGCTCTGTTTTAAAAAGTCATTGTTGTGATCTATACAGATGCACTTGAATGCAGTGTTCTGCACTTTTCAATTTGCGCTGATCAAAGAACCTGATCTTTTCTAATAAGTTGTACTGATTATTTAACCAGGAGATCCAAACTGTAGAAGAGTTTCAACTGTGAGTCATGTAACATCGAGTGGGACTTTTACTTCCAGAACCAGTGGTGCCCAAAATGGCTCCTCCCACTAACCCTAATTATCATGGGTATGGTAGAGAGAGACAAAACATGATTTCTTATAAACAAAGTTGAAATTATTACAACTGGTGACTACAACATAAAGGGTTGTAACATTATGCAGAAGGCACCTGCGTTTCTATGTTGACGAACACTGACTATATGTTTAAAAGATTAATTTGAAATGGGAAAGCAGAATGGTGAAAAATACTTTGAGAACCAGATTTAACCGGCATCATACTGACGATATACAGTAACCGGGAGAGTTTAATGCTCATCTAGGCAGTGGAAGTGCTTCAACTGTGAGTCTCCAACATAACAGTGTTTATGGGAAAAATAGTTTTCTGTTCTCAGATTACTGGTATAAATGAAGCAGGAAACTGTCCCATCAGAGCATATGCATGAAGTATCCTGGTTAAATATACTTTTCTGTGACTCACAGTGCAAGAAGGACACTGTTTACTCAAAGATGAGTGTTTTATTGGAGCGAGGGATAAAGCAATTAAAAACCAGGGGATGTTGACTACATAAGCAGGAAGTGGAGATTGTACACTGCCAAGGTAATTTGGAGTTATAAGCACGGACAGCCTGAGCTCTAAACACAGAGACTACACAACGCCGTAGTGTTATAAAGTTATAAAGGGTGTCTGTGTTGGTCTGCGGGAACTTCAAACAGGAAGTGACTGATAACAGCCCTCTGTCCATTTCCTGTCGGTAATAATGAATCCAGCGCTCCTATGCAGGAGAAGTGCACGTATACATAGATAACATCTTTATAGTGTCCTGCACAGAGGACATCCAGGCACGTTGGTTCAGCAGCACACTTTGTTCATTTGTAAGTTTACTGTGTGCATCTTCAATTTACAAAAAGTTTAATGAAAGCTGTCTAATCTTATTTTCACTCAGCCTGCTGAAAAAGAGATAAATTATATTGTGACCTTAAACATACAGCTACGTTTAATTTTATTACCTTCCAACAGAATCATATTATGATTACAGGTCCCACAGCTTTCTAATCAATTCCTGAAAAGTAAGTAAATTCTGAGGAAGGTTCCTGAAATTTTATTTGGTAACACCAATCCGTACACTTAATTATTTCCATTTATTAAGTATTGCAACCTACCTTCACCAGTGCAGTAGCTATCTTGTACTCGGTCGAGTTTCATGCATGAAAATCTGTATGGAGGAGTTAAGTTATTTAGCTTATGATTATTATTTTAATTTTTTCACCGACACTGGAGTCTTAGTTATTGCTTGCTCGGCAAAGTTATGCATTACATGCTAACGTGCTCTCAATAACGATGTTTAGCAGGCATAATGTTTACTATATTCATTTACATATTCAACATAAATGTGGTGACTTAATAAGTCTACTGTCTCACAAAACTGTCTCCATTTTTACCTATAACTGTAAAATGAAATTAGGGCACCTTTAAAATAAACTGTCAGAAAATCAGATCTGAAATTAATAAGGGAGTATTACTTGTACACTAATCATGTTAAGAGTATCCTACACAGGAAGCAGTGAAATTAATTTAAAAAAAAAAAAAAAAAATCTATAAAAGTAGCTCTTCTGAGTAACACTCAACTGTGAAGACAAAGTGTGGACTCTTCATTGGATTGGTGTTTGAATATATACTAAGTTATGATCATACTTTCTGTTGTCACAAAGATTAAAGCTAACTACAATGTTCTGCAATATACAGTTTTAACATAACTTTTGCTTGTTGAGTGGAGTAGAATCCCTAAGTTAAGAAAGGTGACTTAAACACCTCGAGACTATGATACCAGATGTGAACGTCATCACACAAAATTAATTTTATGATTGTGCAAACTGTAAACAGTTTGCATGAGTTCAACTGTGATTCTGTGATCACTTTTCTCATTCACATTTGCAGTTGCCTCTTGGAAATGATCACAAACCGTGAGGGTGTTCATGGCTTTCTAAACCTTTCCATTTCCTCTTAAGAGTGCAGATTTCAACGTGACGAGACATCCGGGTAATGTTGTCAAAAATATTAAAATTTTAAAAATGTAGAAAGAAATAACACATTTCATACATAGAGTATTTATTCAAAAAATTAAATATGACAACCAAATAAAAAGGCTCAACGTAGGACCAGGATCAGATGAGTGTTAAGACAAAAAAGGTCTTGACATACAATTTACTTCTAAAAGTGACACATTTTAATAATCAGGCAAAAACAAAAGGAAAAAAGCACATTAATATACTGTGAAACCCAAACATTATTTATCTTTTTGAGTATGATATGCAGCCAACCGCAGAGGTTTACAGATTTATTATTGTGGGGAATCCCTTCACATGGGAGACGGGCACTCGTGAAGTTACAACTCAACCGAAGAACGATCCCAAGTCTGTAAACGTCTAAAATTTCACATTAGAAGATAGAAGAAAAACTAAAATCATAAAAATAAGAGGGTCAGATGGTGACGTGCATAAACTGAGAGAAGGCCAGACAAACGGTTTGCACAGAAACTTTACGATATCTTCATTATTGCCGTCCATTCGAGAATGAACACATAAATTAAAACGCTAAAGGAGGGAGAAAAAAAAAAAAAAAAAAAAAGAAGTGTTTACAAGCAGTAAGGGAGGCATCATTTCCCTATAGAAATAAAGTTAAATAAATAATGCTACATAATCTACACTGAGCTACTCGTTACCTATGGAGTCATGAGTGTTCCCCTATTTGTTTTTTGTTTTTTAGAAATGTTAGTTATTGGGTTGTGCTTGAGAGTGCCCGTCTACTAAACTGATCCCCACAGGCCTTTTGGTCCTGTCAGCTCCACACTGATCAGTTCTGCATATTTGTGTGTTCTTGGCATATATGTCAGAGGTATCCACACACTCACACACAAATACATATATATGTACACACACACACACACACACACACACACACACACACACTCACACCTTACAGTATTGTCATGTATCAATATATACTTATCAATGTAGACTCGGGCCTCAGCGCCCTTTCTGAAAATTAAGATTTCTTTGATTTACTCGTTTTTTTTTTTTTTTTTTTCAGCACCATCAGGAAAGGCACAGTCTGTTTACGGATGAGTGGGTCCAAGGATGAACTTTCAACCCTCCTCCTCTCATGAATATGCAAAAAGTGTTAAAAAAACAAAACTAAACAACAGCAAACAAAAGAAAGTAAAATAAAAAACTTTGATGCAGTTTGCAGCACATGCACTGAGAAATGTCTTAAATCCCATCACATTCAAAATCTTTCACTTCTTTGATGAGCTTTTTGAGATGATAAAATAACAGCAGGGGGGAGGTCTTCACAGGTCTTTACAGAGGAGGGTTGAAGGTTCATCTGATCACTTAACATGACAAAACAACCCTCAACGGTCTCCACAAAGCAGGTCAATGCAGCAAATACATCCGTTTAGCTTTTAACACAAGTAAACCTATTGCATTATCAAATTCTGAAAAATGATCACCGGCCACTGCGATTATTAAACTCCATATTTCCATACAGCTGTCACACTTCTGCTTCAAATAGGACTTAATAGGAAAAATAAGTGGTGTGTGCATTACATGAATATCCTTACATATAAATATATCTCAATTCAGACTTTAAAATGCTTTTATTTTATTTAGGAAAAAGGCATCTGATGTCCAGCGCTGTAAGACACAAAGACCTGCCTACAGGTCGACTTACTGTACGTGGCGTTGTGAGTGTAAAAGGGATTCCCGTCATAAGGCTCTAAATAGACTTTCAAAAAACAAGCAGAGCACAAGCCAACAATGTTAAACATGCCCACGACTAATTTTCTTCAAGTAAAATCAAATGCTGGTAATGTCTGACATTTAGGAAACCGCTTCAACGGGACAACAAACACAGAGGGGGACAAACTACTCAGATAGTTTTTAGAATTTAAAAATGCTTTTAACTGCAGGCGACTCCAAAAACAGAAGAGAATCCAATAAAGCACAAACTCTGCCCGGACACAAAACACACCTCAGCAGCATCATGTTCAACCATAAACACGTGCATATTTTTTAAGTGCAGTAAAATACCATATCCTCTAAGTCTCTCTGTATTTTATTTATATATATCTGAGGAAATATTCAATAAATGGGTTTTCTTATAGCAGCGTAAGTTTGGTTCTGGTGACATGTGGCTAGCACAGTTAGCAGTACAGGGCCGATCAGCACGATGCTGTAAGGCTGTGAGTGTAGAGAGCTACCCGTACAGTACAGCAACCCCACCCTCCCTCAAACTCCTCCACCTTCACCCCTACCAGGCACGTTGGTTTGGTCCACGTGATGAAACCTGAAGGCTTCGTCTGTGTTAAACTATACTGCAAGGCCATGACAGAAAAACACCCTCAGGGGCTGGGCATTGAAAAGAAGTACCACTGTGACTGATAACTGGCAACGATGATTTAAAAAAGCAAAAAAATATATTGATAAACTTCAACATGTTGGATTGTTAGCAGATGTCTTGTGTGATTTTTCCGATAATTATTTTGTTGTAATTTGAGATTCATAAGCTACCAGTGTCCAAATGTAGCAGAAAAAATGGTTTCCTCCAAAATAGAAAGGTAGTTTTAAGTACCGTACTAGAGCAGCAACGATTATTTTATTATTAATTATTCAACTGACAGAAAATTAATCAGCAACTATTTTTATAATTGATAGTTTTTAGTAATTTTTAGTAAAAAATCTGCTGTTTCTAGGGACTGAAATGAGTGACTGTGATGCTCTTCTTTGTCATATATGGTGGTAAACTGAAAATCTTTGGGTTTTAGACTGTTGGTCAGACAAAACAAGAAATCTGATGCATCTCATTGGGCTGTGTGAAATTAGAACAAATATTAAAAAAGTAATAATAATACATTTTATAAACAAAATTATTAATTGAGAAAAAATGAGCAGGTTAATCGATGATGAAAATAATAGTTAGCTGCAGCATGAAAACCAGTTTTGGAGATACCCAGCCCAGACCTCCTCTAAAAACAAATGCAAAACAGCAAGGTGAAAAAGACTGATATATGAATATGAACGAGTACAAAGAGTGCGGGCTGTCAGTGCACCAAGTGAGGACACGCATCCAAGTCTCTGTCTTCAACTGGCTGCATGTAACGCCTGCTCAGAAATCCACATTTATAATAGCAGAGAAGAAATGAGTGTGATTATTCTTTTTTTTTTTTTTTTTTTTTCCCCCCTCACTGACATGACCACTTCTCAAGATCGTGACATTATAAAAAATCTTCATGAAAAAGCTGGACATAATTTGCAGGAAACTGCACTGTTGTATTTCATAATCAATGTAAGCTTTGTTTTATGTATGATCTCCAATAAAGTGCGTCTAACTGATCACATAATATGTTGCAATCACAAGGACACAAAGCGTTAAAATGTTAAGTTGATTAATTATTTCCTGATAACGAAAAACAAAACATTAGGAATAATCACACATGCATTGAGATCAACTACAGTCCAGCTCCATGTCTCGGGCAGTGCAGTATTTTTACATTATGTTGGGATTCTGAGACCGTTTCACTAAATGCAATAACAGAAGCAACCAAACCAACATTCGATTAAAAACCTTCCATCCAACTAACAGTTAACACACTCTTACCAAATCAGGCACTTTGTTTGATCTCTCCAAACACCATCAGACCTCTCGGCTGATCCACACATCCTCACATCAGGCCGATACATTCCTGAATCCAAGTTCATTGTCACATGCCAAAACTCACTCGTAAACAATTTTAGCACGCCAAAGCTCCTTGAAAACATTCACCACTGAACCTGCTCGCTCTGTATTAACACCTTATTGCACTGACGGAGTTTTTGACAACTAAATTGGTCAGTTCCTTGTGTAAAAGCTGTGAAAAGCCAAAAGGTTTGTGGTCGTCACAAGATAGAAACGGTCTACTCTGCTCTATTGCTGAAAACGAATGTTAATTAAGTTAAAAAGAACACAACAACTCATAAATAGCAAGAAGGAATAAAACTCACAAGACGACGTTTGGTATAACACTTTGTACCAAGTTGAACTGTGAGTGAGAGACGTTTAAAATTGTCCATTTCATGGCCATGGCATTGTATTCTAGCAGTCCTCTGTATGCACCTCGCCTCGCTGTAAGGCATTAAGCGATACACAATACCTCTTTGATGGCTGTAAGTGGCTTTGTTTAAAAAATTAAATAAAGATTTCATTCAGTGTCTGTGTTGGTTGAGTGCCGAGTTGGGCTTCTTACTGTCTGGCTGAATGACTGTGAGGAACCATTGGCTTAAAGGGAGACAGAGGAGTAACTGCTAAGGCAGCCTGACGTTTACAAGCGTACTTGGCTAACGTGTTGCAGTGGCAATCACACATTTGCTCGACAGAGAAGTGACACAAATTATATCTAGACAAGATGAAAACTCACAAACAAACGTGTAAAAACCATCTACAACATAAACCAGCAACATTAGGGTCAACATGAGGCTATGGAGCAAGTCAGGTCCTCACTGGTTCTGCTTCATGCCCACCATGCACCAAAAAAATCATCAGTTTTTGTATTCCCTGCTGCTCCGCCATACTTTAAACACACAGAAAAAAATAAAAACAGCAAAATAAAAACTTTGAGCTGCTGTCAAAACTGGAAGGCAAGGACGTGACTTGCGTGCTTTAGAGGAGACAGAATCCATTGTAATTTAAATACAGCAGAGGAGGTGTAGGTGAGATGCACGGGCGGGAGCACAGAAAAGATTGGCTGGTTTCAAATTGCATAATGTGGCTGTAACTCCTCTCTGGCTTATTACGTCCTTACGCGGCCTGCGCTCGCAGCCGTCGCCACCGAGTTCCAGTGGCCTCTGCGTGACGTGACGAGGCGGCTGATGGAAGTGGGACACTGAGACTGGTTGAAGATGGAGGGAAGTGGAGGGGCGGTCAGGCGAAATACATGGTCCTCAGTGTGTCGTGGTGGATCTGAACAGCCTTGGCCAGCGCCTGGGGGTCTCTGCCATTACTCTGCCCTGAGACGTGGCTGCCCTCCGCACTTTGAAATGAGAGAGAGGAATAATGGTAAGTTACATATTAAAAAGCCTACAATATTTACATTTGATAGTGTCTGACCTGAAAAAGTAATTATTATTATTATTTATTATTATTATTAAGACACTTTATAAGTAAAAAATAAATATAATTTCCTTAAAAAATGGATGACCTAATAAATTTGTACAGCCAAAATGATTAATCTAGGAGTAATCCCCAACAGATTCAATGGTTCCATTCCTTTCTTACAAATAAATTAAGTTATTCAGATGTAATCAACTTCCATAGTCCCATAAGGCACACTGTATTTTTTGTATGCGACGCTGTGCTTTTGACAGATGCAAAAACTTTGATGATGGATGAAAGTTTCGGAGAGTGTGTAAACTTGACATTGTGAGGTTGCATTTAAACGTGCGACAA
This sequence comes from Micropterus dolomieu, assembly GCF_021292245.1. NCBI lineage: Eukaryota > Metazoa > Chordata > Actinopteri > Centrarchiformes > Centrarchidae > Micropterus > Micropterus dolomieu. Next base: position 8,237,831 of record NC_060158.1, read on the forward strand.
TTTCTGACCTGGTGTGCAGAGGCCTGCATCATCTAATTAAAATTAAAAGACTTTCTCCCCACCTGTCGTGCTCTTTGTCAACCAGGTGGTAGCGGGCACGGAAGGCTACCAGGTGGGCGTAGTAAGCTGGTGCAGGGATGGAGACGGAGCGCGTGCAGCGGACGTAGGTGTGGCACAGCTGGTAGGTGAGGAGCTGGAACTCATCTCCGGTGAAACAGTTGTCGTCCCACAGAACGTGGTAGTGGGAAGGCCGGCTTGTACCCTGCAGGGAGGAAAACCGAGTTAATCGCGCCCCAGAGAAAAGCAGCTCCATAGAGAAAAGGACAAACAATGAGCGGCTAAATTTAGGTGAAGAGGGGAGGCGTGGTTGTTCGACAGACTGAAATAGAGAAGTTGTCTGTCTGTGTGGCTGAGGAAGAGGGAATATTCTTTGATACTCTTCACTACAAGTTGGTCTAAGTATGCATAACATACAGTAACCACAACAGTTCATTAAATTTAAAAGAAAATGTACTTGTGGTTTTAAAAAGGCCTTAAATCAGAAATCTGGCCACCACAAGTGTACTACAATAATTCAGTCTATACAGTGAAAGTTCTTGCTACTGTATTTTCAGTGAGTTTGAGTCTGGTGTAGTAAGTCTGGGTTCGCCCGACAAAGTTTACCTGGATTCCAGCGTGACTGCAGAGGTAAAAGTCAAACTCGTAGGGGTGGGTGATGTCGGTGTCCACTGTGGTGCCAGCAGGAATGTTTCCACTTCGTCCAACCTGAGAGTGAAGCGTAATTTTACTATTTTAAGAGGTCACACTTCCACAAAAATCCTTTACAAGCCTGAGCACTAACCCTGATGTCAAATCCTTCTTTAATCTGCTTTACTTCCCTTTTGTTTGATCACCTTCCTAATTTGCCAAATCAAATCATACAGATGCAGGCCACCAGAATACTCCTAGAACACCGTATTGTTTACAAAAAGAAGTCCCGTTTTCTAACTCACCCGCTCGTTGCGATCTGCACAGAAGAGACGCGTGTGATGGCGTTTCTGCACGACAATATAAGTAATCCCCGGCTGGTAATCTTTCTCGAGACTTATGCAAGCCTCCCTGATAGCCAGCAGCTCATAGTACAGGACCTACACAGAAAAATACAGTTAGACTTGCCAAGTAAATTAACTTAGAACATTAGCAAACGTGTTTTTGTAAAATTACAGTAAGAATTGGGCATTTGACACAACCTGCAACTTTTACAGAGAAAAAGTTGATATACTTGTCTGAACTGTCCCTCTGACACTCCGTCCCTGTAGAAGATGATCCTGGTCGGCTTGTAGCGGGTTGATTTGTAGAACTGGATCAGGAGCTCTCGCACCATAGACGCCAAGTCCTGGATGACCTCCTGTCTGGGCCTCTGGACCCGCACTGTAGCACAGTACCTGCTGGGGTGAGCGTCCATGCTGCCCACCACCTGTAGAAGCACGACATCAGTCAGAAGTGTCAGAAACACAATTATATGCAAAGACATCACAACTTAAAGGTTCAGTGTGTAAGTTTTAGTGCCATCTAGCAACCAGTGGCTCATGGTGCATTTATTGCTCCGCAGATGATCCCATTTCCTGAGTTGTGAAGTTGTTCTTCCGACTTCAGTGTGTGTTCATGCGCTTTTAAGTCAGAATGTGGAATCAACATGGACGCTAATACAAAGATGTGTTGGATTAGCATTACCAGAGCGAATAAACAACACGCAGACATACGATATCTTATCTCAACTTAATTTCTAAATCCAACAAAAAAAGGCTGCTCTTTTAATATATTTACATAATATAGCCTAACCCTGGGAAAGCTTTTATTATTTGTGTCTTCTTATTTATTTGTATACTGTTCTGTATACTTCTTTATGTCCCATGTACACAAAATTTGTTCCGACACCACATGAACGCACCATCAGTTACTGTTCACCCCTCCTTTTGCAAGCGCTTAGGCGAAGCTACGGTGGCCGACGTGCTCTGTCAGTTTTTGTGCTAAATAATGCGTGTGGTCTTCTATTTGTCCAAATGTCACTTCTCTTCTTACTTCTATTAAACCAGACTACTACTGCTATTACTACTTCTGCTTTGTACGTATTACATGTAGTGACGAAACGTGCTCTGTAGAGTGGTTTGTCCGTTTAGGCTACAGCAGAAACATGGCGTAGCAACATGATGACTTCCATGTGAGGGGACCCGCTTTGAATGTAGATAGAAATGGCTCATTCTGAAGGTAATAAAAACATAATAGTTCATTATGTAAGGTCTTTATACACCACTGAAAACATAGTTATGTATATTATATTGGATTTCTGTCAATAGATCCTCCTAAATATTACACACTGAACCTTTAAGAGCATTTAAGAAACTATTTTTTGTGGGTTTCTGCAAAGGTATGCAAGTAATACAATACATAGTTACATAGATGTTAAAAATGTTATAAATGTTAAAAACACTCAAATTATACTGTGTGTTTTAGTCATGTTTCAGCAAGGAAACGGCTACAGGCAGTCCAAAATTATTTCAGGGTAATAAAGTCCATTTTGTGACAACAGGCAGAGACTGATATGAGTAGTGTAAGTGAAAAAAAAATACAAGATTGTTGACCAAGTATCTTTAAGTGAAGTCTCACCGCTGCAATAGATGGCTTTTTCCCATCTCCTGCTGGAGGATGAGTGACATCAGCCCCGAGGAAGATGACAGGCTGCTGGAACACAGAGGGTCTGTGTGGATGACAAGAGACAAAAAATTATCTTCCGACCATCAGTCATGATGCAACACAGTCTTTCAAACAGCCAGCAGACAGGCTCAGACATTATCAGAGACGCTTTTGATGTAAAGTCAAAAATTATAACAATTTAAGAAGACATGAATGTCAGCCTGATTATTTTCCCTACCCACTGAACTCAGAATGTGTCTAGGTGAGAAAAAAACCTTGAATTTTAGTTAAAAAATTCAAGAAAAGACTGACAAGCCGCAGCAGCAAGAACCCATGAGGTCTATCTTTACTTTCTGTGTTCATTTTACCGTTGGTGTGGAACCAGGATGTTGTTGATTCCTCCCAGTTTGACGTTGATCTTGAGGCAGAGGTTTGACAGGGTCTGAGGGGACGTCTTCACTACGTTCTTCACCTGCACACACTGAGTGGCCATGCCAAGAAGGGTGTCGCCCACCCGCTTCACCTCAGCTGTGGGCCAGAGATATTCCTTTGACTCTACATTCACGGTTTACTGCACTTATATGCCTCACAAAGTTCATATGACTGAAGTGAGACTATTTTGTATTTGTCTAGGGTGGCAGAAGCCTAAAGGTCAGAGGTTCAGATGCAACATTTCTATGCACACTGACTTTGTTACCGTTCATATTTCAACACTGTATCTGGTTTAGAAATGTATTTTTGTACCATAGACAGGTGTTTTCCCAGGCAGGATTACGATGATGAGCTGCAGCCCACCGTAGGTGTTCTTCAGGTGTCTGAACATGGGCTCCACGCTGTCAGCTCCCTGGGCGTATTTACAGAAACATGGCTGGCCTTGGATTGGCATCCCAGCATCCTTAGAGATTTTACGCAGCTGGTCAGTGAAGCTCCTGAGCATGAAGAAAAAAAGAAATGTAGTTATTTTCATAAAAAAAAGACATGCTAGTAATGTGTTTTTAATGTCACTAGCAGCAGAGTACTGGTTTATTGTGATTTATTTATGTAATACTTGTCACTTGAGGAGTGATTTTTCTGTTCTCAAACTGTATTTATTAATTCTTCAAAATAAGGGAAAAATTTATTTTCTGCTACATAATTGTAAAATTAACTGTCATACCCTAGTATAAGTACTCTACTAAATTATTCTATTTTAGACTTTGCAATTATTGTTAATCTAAATAAATTTGACTTGTGAAATAAAAAAATCTCACATTTAAAGAAACAAGCAAAAATGTGTATTATCCTTCCTTTAATCTGTTGATTCTTTTATTATTTTTTATCACTTCCTGTGTTACTTTAACCACTCCAACTAAACTAAGCAAGTCTTTTTTTTTTTTAAACTCACTTAAGGATCTCTTCTCGGCACTGCCTCTGGGTGGCAAAGCAGGCGATGGCCCACATCTTGATCTCTACTCCTGTGTGAAACTGCTTCCCCCTCATGTCCCACACCCCGTGGCTGGGTGTGGCCACCGTGCGGTTCTGCAACGACAGTGCAGGGTTGATCTGCTGGGGCTGGCAGTCACACAGACACATACAGTACAAGAACACAGACAAAGTATGGATTCAAAGATTTAAAGGATTCAGGCAGCCAGTGAGATTTCAAGATCAAGGGCTGGTGATTATTTAATAGACTGAGATTCATCGACTGATCATGGCATTAGAGACAAATTAATTTCATTACCGAGTTTAATCTGTGCTTCTGATTGGATCATGCATTTAGCGTGTATTGCAGGAAAACATATTTGTATGGCAGACATGCAAATCAGAGACTGCTTTCAAATCAAAACATCTTCTTTGTATTATCTTTTAAAACATCATGCATTTGTATAAAAGAGTATAAAACCACAGCAAATTGTTCATGTGAGAGATGGACAAGATGCAATCAGAGAATTGTGACACATCAAATGTGAAAATCACAGGGTTTCCCCACAGAAAATGTATTCAGCTCAGAACTGCCTTAGTGTGGCTCATTTTTGAATTTTTGTCATTGTTGAAAGAGTTCCACATGTACATGTCATTCATCACTACTAAAGGATCATAGTACCAACTGAGTTTTTGGTTTTAAGGCAGAAATTCAGAGCCACGAAATTTCAAGAGTCAGGATTATTAGTCCAACTTGTGCAGCTTTTCTGACTAACTGGAGGAAACCCCGCTGTCTCAGACACACAACACAGAGACTTGTTAAAAAACATGCATATGAAGCGTGATTTAAAGGGAAGGTACCATAAATGGTTCAGAGCTCACCCTGCCGCCATATTGCAGCATGGGGGCCGGCAGGACGCGGCCCGTCACCTGAGCCATCTCATCTCGCACGCGGAACTGAAACTCCTGGACGAATGGGTCGGCCTCGTAATTTGCACTCCTCACCTGAGGGGAAGAGAATATGTTTTATTGAACAAAAAAAAAAAAAGCAAGCTTCTTGCAATTTTATTTCTGGTCCACAAGATACTCACCAGCCTGCTGATCTCCTCCTGTCTGTCTGGTGCAGAGCGGGCTGTTGCTTTGATCATGGTTGACGTCTGGTTATCTGTTAGTTTTTTAATGCAGCGCTGTCCAGCTACAATGTTGCACACCTGAACAGAAGGGAAAAAAGCCGGTTCAGGTTAATCTAGCTCTTAATCCAGTTTGATAATCTGACTGAATTACCAGTTTGTTTTACTTCATTCATTCACTAGCGTTTTGATTTTGTCCAAACCAATCAGGAGCAAGCCATTGAGATATCCACTGAGAGTTGACATGAAAGCTGTAGTAGCAGAGCATCAAAGATTTATTTTTCCGAATATGTAAAAAAATATTTAAGATCTGTACATGGATTTACATCAAGTTGTATCTCAACCACGCTGGTCACCATTTTTCTGTCACTGCTATTGATGTTTATAGCTAATTACCCATTCAGGAATATGATCTCCCTATTCTTAATACCACCAACTTGTTTCTCCAACGGGCAGAAACAGCAGTCAACGGGCACAACACAAGACCTACATGATTCAGGCTAACCTTTACACATGCCCAACATATTTGGATACAAAAATGTGATTTATGATTTCTGGTACCCAATTATATTTTGATATTTCTCAGTGTTTCCCACACGTTCATTTATTTGTGGCGGCCCGCCACAACATCAACGCTGACTGCTACAGATTGATTTTCGATTTTTTTTTTACTAGGCCTATTTAAAATCGTATTTGATTTTACGCCCCGTGCGCCACAGTTACACTATCATTCTGTGGGAAACACTGTTACTTTACATTAAACTTTCATATTATCTCAAAACCTTACCAGCCACAACGACAGGTCATCATTATCATTATTTATCTTCCAAAGACATATTTACCAGCAGCTGGCAGTGGAATCATACGGTCATCAGTCCTTACCTCCAGGGGCAGGTAGGTGTGTTTCTGTTCCTGGCCCACCTGCAGACAAGGCAGGTGGGGGTACTTTAGCTGCAGGTTGTACTTCTCTCTGAAGTACTGCGCCACAGTGCGTTCAACTGTCTGACCACTCTCAAGCTGCAATGGAAATCTATGGATGGAAGGGTAACAAGAACCACCTGTTAATGTAAGCCAACGACAGCTTTGATTGTGCGTAAACAGCTACTGGAGTGCAGTGTAGAAACATACGTCTGGAGGCTGGCAGGGCGTCGTGTTACATTGCAGACTCTGTACTTCCTACGCATGGTTCCACAGTGAGTCACTTCCACTTTAAGACCTGTGGAGATGGTGGAGAGATCAATGTGAATGCGCAAAAGTGGCTAAAGCTTTTATTCAGTAGACTGGAAAAACTCAATTAGGGTTGGGTCATCAAGAACAGGTTACAAGTTGGAGCCAGTACCAAATTTCCTAGAACATGTGCTTTTCAATTCTGCTTATTGGTTCATAACTTTTTGCATATTTCAGTTTCGCTCCCAATTTAACTGCAGTGAGCTTTTTACAGTCCATAAAAGTTGCACTTATCTGCCAGGTCCGGCTACACAGACCTAACGTCACGCCATTTGTTACGCAGTACATCAACAAAGCATGCAAGAAGAGTGTAGTTCTATTAACATTTGTGGCCCATGGCGGACCGCAGCAAACACTTAAAAGTTTCAGTAACAAATGTTAAGGACGCATCAAAATGCAACACTTGCAGTAAGGATGTTTGGTGCAATATGACAAAGCATTTTCTTCAATATGGCATCAATCATGAGTACAGCTAATCCCAGATACAGCTAACGCTAAAAGTAGCCACGTCTCACACTAATGGTACAAAACCCAAGGTGAGCTGACATTCACCCTTTAGACTAAAGGGAAACAGATGATGTCTACAAATGATATATTTTTTTCTGGGGTCCCTCTAGTACAGAAACTACTTTCACTTTAGCTAGGAAGGGGAAGATGAGTATGGATAAATGTCACCGAGCACTGATAAGAGTTGTAGTGAAGCGGTTACATCCCTTTCTAAGGTCGAGTCTCTTCTGTTTAGGTATGCAAAATCTGTTTATTCACAGCCGTATCCATGGACATTAGCCTTCTTTGATATTTTCCTGAGTCATAGCACATCAGAAGCAGCTGACAGAACGTTAGTCTACTGTAAACTATGATACCCCGCGGTAGGTGTAGCATAATGTGCGACTCTAAATGTGGCAAGAATAAAAAGGTAGGCAAATTTTTGTTCTTGGAACATGCGTTCTTTTTTTCCCCTCCAAATTATATAGAACAGAGATTCGGTAAGAACCTGATTTGATTTATCAAATCAATTTAAACGATACTAGGGCTGGATCCGAATATTCAACCGTTGGGTACACATTCAATATTCAATTATGAAATTTGATTATTGAGGGGGGGGGGGTTTGCGCGCCTGATCTCCACCAACAGCAGTGAACGTAACACTCCAGTTCACATCAAAGGGAAAATTAAATGAAGCCCTCTGCTGTGTGAGAGCACTGAGCTTAACAGCAGAAGAGTGGAAGTTATAGCGTTTATTAATTTTACAATTGCTTAATTTCATTACAGATGAAAACAGTCAAATGTCCAACATTTTAAAATTAATCAGTAAACTGCAGGCTGGAAACAAACAAACAACAACACAATGAACACATTTAAATAATTATATTTGACCAATTGTAGAAGAAGAGCATTTAGTCACTATAATTACAGTTAAAAGTGACTATCAAAGCCTCGAAGCTCAAAAAATGATATTCGGGCCAGCCCTAAACAATACCCAACCCTAAACTCAATAGTTCAAATTCCTACATCGGCAAAATTAAGCCTGCATCAAATAAACTATCAAACATAAAAAGCTAATACTGAAAAGGCTACTGCAACATCAAAACACATCTGTTCCCAACACATAACAACACACAAAGCCGTACAGGGTAAGCCTCGTACTGCAGCACAGTGAAAACAAGCACTACCTTTCCTTGGTGGTGTACCTTTGATCTCTTTGGTGAACTTGACCCTGTGGGAGTCAGGGAGAGGGCGAGGCTGCTCGTCAATGTTGTGAATGTCCAGGACCTCACACATGAACTGGATTACTGGCTGGGCTTTATAAAAAGCTGTGGCTGACACTGAAACGATAGAGGTCAAGGTCAAATTTAACACAGGTGGAGGTGGATGAAGGTTTACACAGAAATTATTTTCAATCCCAAAAAGATATATACATTAAAAATGCATTGCAGAGTGCATAACTTTTAAGACAACATTTGATAAACACTGCCTGCACATTAGAATAAACACTGCCAGTTAACCAGCAAACAAGATACAAGGAAATGTAAGTGTTACGCATAAATTCTTTTGAGTTGGTCATGAGGTTTTGAGTAAAACAAAAGAACAGTTTTAATTTGAATAAACAGCAGTAAGGGAGATTCTGATCACAGATATCGGTTACTTTAGGTTAGCATGAAGACTGGAGAAAAGGGGACAGCTAACCTGGCTCTGTCCAGGGTAACAAAAACCGCCCACCGGTACCTAATGTTTCATCTTGTTTGTTTAATCCGTCCAAAAACCACAGGTTAAAAATGCCTTCTTGTTGTAGCCTTATGACTTGAGAGTGGTACTGATCTTCTTATTAAACTCTTAACAAGAAAGAGAATGAGCAAATTTCTGACAAATGACTAAATATTCTTTTAAATATCTAAATATTCCTTTAAATGTGCCTGGTTTCCCCAGTGCTTACTCACCATCAATGTTGAGCATCATTTTCCACATGGCTGGCCGTACCGACTGATGGAAGCCAAACCAAACCTCTCTTCCCCCACCTAGAGGGTGGTCATAACCCTCTGGGGAGGAGAAGAAGGACCGTCCGACAGGTGTGTACCTGATAATGACAGGGAGTTTCACTAAGGTGAGTGTGGAGCACAAAAATAGAACTCAGGCTGGGAGTTGCATTCCCTGTGTGGTTCACTGGGTGCAGCATAACACAAGCTCTGCATGAGTTACTGGTTTGAAACCACAGGAGGCTAAAAAGGTTTACGTTCATGTTACTAAAAGCTATTTCAGTTAATGGATTCACCAAATGGCAGATCACATACAATATGCTTTTAATCCATATGTCCATGTTGTAATCAAATCCCACTTGGACCATCTCCAAATATACTGAAGATATATCCACCTGTAGTATTGTAGGGTAAATATATGTTTCCACCAAACGGCACCTGTTACAATATGTGACGTGACGCCTTTGGGGTTAAAATACTGCATGATAAATTAGGGGAGCTGTACAGTAGCTCTAGGATGAAAGTATCCTTGGATCATATTTCATGACCAGAACTAATCAACAAGAAATAGTCTTCTCATGCTTAATTCAGTGCTCTTCATCTTCCTGTCACTGAAAACTGTAACATGGTTATTGTAAACTACAGCATACAGTAGTCATGATTTGAGCTACATATTTAACCAAATTTTAAAATCTTAGAGACTAGTAATTATTTCAAAATATAAGGCTACACTGACCTTTCAATATAATTCAGAATATTTAAATATGAACTAGGCGTGAATTTCTTTACAGTTCTTTTTAAATATTACCAAAAATAAATAAATCTTTGCAGATGGTCAACGGAGAAAACTCACTTCATGGAGGGCAGATGACGAAGGACAACGTCCACGGCATGAACAGGGTTGGTGCTGATCGGTTTGTCAAGGTCCACCGGTTCGGCCACAGCACGTCCCGTCAAGACTTCATGCAGCATGTGCCAGCTGACCAGTGACACAAACTTAATGGTGACCTTAAATGGGCGGTCCTTCCCACCGTCACCAGGCAGGGTGACATCCAGATCCACCTGAAGATGGAAAACAAGGGTCTCAATGATAAGAAAAATAAAAAGCATGTGTCTCCAGCCCCATTATTTAGGGCCCTAAGAAATCTGTTTTATTTTTTCCCCAAATTCCATGTTTTTTGTTTAAATTTTTCTATTTAAGCACATTTTATCATCAGAAAGAAGAAAGAGCGTGTAATCATGTGATGGAGGAATAAATTAAGAAAATATTACAAATTGAATCAATATCAATATGAATTTGATGTGTCATATTTACAGAAATATTCAAATGTATGTGCAATTACTTATGGGGACAAGTCGCAATAAATGTAGTGCAACAGCAGGATCTTAAAACACTACAATACTATTTAATAGGAACAATTCAGAATGAACACATTGTTGCAATACGTGTATTGTGAAATGTCTCCTATGAAACAGGTTATTACTTGACAGCCTCAGTATGCTGCTGAACACATAAGTGGGTCTGAAGGAGGCAACTCTCACGTGGAGAGCACTCCTCCTTGTTTACAAAGCTTGACCGGGCGTGACGTTTTATCTTTTTCTAACAGAATATCTGACTCCGTCCACACAGCCACCAAATGTACGAGCTGGCATCTTGCATCTGCTGATGTGGTCGCAATTCTGACAGTTTGTTGAAGTGTTTTTTTTTCATTCTGCAATTTATGCATTGCAGAAATTATAGGGACCTATGCCATAGTATATTACTTTAATTTTGGTATGACACTGTTTTTAAGAGTCAATCAATGTCCCATTGATAAGATCTAACAAGAAGACAAGAAAAACAGCATACACTTCTGACCTTGACATTCTCTGTCAAGCTAAACTGTGATTTTTATTGGTCCAGACTAACTAAAACACCAGCATCCAAACTTTACTGTGTAGTCTTACCCCACCAGTGGCGACAGGAAGTGGGTTAGCAGTGTAGAGGCTCCTCTTCCCATCATAAACTGGCAGAACGTCACCAAAGATGGTCACCTTGAAATGCTGAACCATGGAGTCCACCACCTCCCTGAAAAAACCATCAACACACAGGTAGTGTTAGCTAACTCTCTGATATGTTCACAGTCCATCTGGTCTACACTGAACAAAAGAGTCCAGTCTCCTGAGGACAGTCTGCTCATAAATAGCAGCTCAAGACCTGAACCACTTTCAGCCTTTCCTGTTACCTGTTGACCCGGCGAGGACATTTTTCTGGCTTGATGTCCACCTCATACAGATAGACGTCGATCTTGGGTATTTCTACCTGGAAGCAGTTGGCGAGAAGCTTGATGGGCTTCCCAATGGTGCCATAGCCAGGTCGCCGTGGCAACGAAAAAAGGGCTTGGGCTTGGGCTTCAGCGGCTCCTACAACAACAACAACAACACATGACAATTAAAAACAATTGTTTACACTCGCTTTTCTAAAAAAAAAAAAAAAAAGTATAAAAAAGTATAAAACTGTTGTTATGGAAATTTGAATATGCCTGTATATTACATGATCTATCTTAGTAATACAAACATATAGTGTTAATGTAAAGAGTAAAAATAAGACTGAAATTTGCCAGCTTGACACAAACACGGCTCCAAATTAAGGCTGGAGTATCTGTTGGACATAGGTAGGCAAGTATTTGCCTACATGTTTGCCCTGTCAACTATAATGTGATAAAGGAAAATGTTATGGAAAACATGTCAATGGTGCGTTTTACAGCTTATTGCGCAACCTCCAAATGACCAAAATAAACCTATTAATGTAAGTTTAATGCAAGAAGAATTTGTCTTTATTGTCTTAATATCGTAGTATAAGACTAGAGCTGGGCAACGAAACAGTAATGATAATTATTATAACAAATTTTCAATAAATGTTTGATTTAATTCATTTGAATCACAAACAAATTAGCACTATTTTTAATATATTTATTTTGTTGAGGAAAAGGGACTGAAAAAATATTTTACTTAATTTTACTCAGGCATATTTGTTAAAAAAAGATTTTATCATAACTGTATTGAATGTTCTTCAGATTTGTGAAGTGATCAGCTGTTTGGCATCAAGTGTTTGTTCTGACCATAAAGAAGAGTTTAAAACCATCTGGTTTCTTCAACTTTCACAAAGGAGAAAAAAATTGCCTTTAAACTTGAAAGAAACAATGATATGACATTTGTGTGATAATTATCCATATGAATGATATGAGATCTTTTATCGTGATAACATTTTTGGCCGTATCGCCCAGCCCTATATATAAGACTGGCAGTTTCAGTTTTTCAATGCAATTCATTCCTGGAGTTTGGTGCATTTTTCCATGACCAACTCTTTTGGTAACAGAGCAGAAAATCCTACAAAATCCAGTCCTCATCCACCATCAGCATTTACGTCCCAATATTCAATGTCTCAAAATAGCTAAAACATAACCCAAACCAGCAATCATGAATGTGATCTACCGTTTCAGACGAGCTAAGAGCTTTGAGCGGAAGACAAACTGGAGGAAGGATGTGGTTAATAAGGAGCAGAGGGTGGATGCTAGGACTGAAGATGGTCAGGGACGTTAAAGATTGCCTCATATCAAACTGACAAAACTGAAACAAGCGAGTCACATAAATCTGATAACGGTCGTATGAAAGGTTACAGAGTTTGGTGACATTTTAAATGAAGACCAGCTCATCGTTCAAAGATTTCTCCTTACTGACATGACCTTCGCCAGACAGGAGGAAAAGTAGGCGGGTGACACCACGCCAATTTGACACCAATTTTCATAAATGCCAAACTGGAAAGTACTCAGTGATAAAAAAAAAAAAAAAAAGTGACATCACACAACCACACAATTTCCACAAATGTGACTCAGAGCATCCACACACACACACACACACGCGCACAATGACCAACATGACAAAGTCTGCATGTACACTCAGCTCAGGCTGTTAAAATAGCAAGAGGTGCACTTTGTTGTAATGACAGAAAAACAATTGTACTGCTGAAAAACAGTAATGATGAACGTGGCCGTAAACTGACTGCGGCAGAGAAGCTGTGGGTGGAGAGTATTTAACCGTTTCAGCCTGCAGCAGAGAGCTCCTGTCAGAGTGGAGGGCTGACCCTGAACCTGCCTAAGGAGTCATCTTTCAGTAAAAGGGCCGCACTTTCTGCCGAGGCGTCCCCAGGTCCGTTCCTCCTCTGTGGCGTTCACATGGCAATGGTGCCCATGTTGCTATAGTTTCTACATAGCAACTGCAGGCGTGCTGACAAGAGGAGGAACAGGTGCACACAGATTTATCTCATTTATCTTGGAGGTCCGGTGATGAAAACACTATGTAAATTGTACTTTATTTGCGTGGTCATTATTTTGTCTTAATTTTTAGGATATTCATATTTTGATGCCAATGATATAGCTGTGTTTTCAGTATTTGGTGGTTACTTGCGATGCAGTATTCGTCATTTCCAGTGCATTGTCTATTTACGCCTATTTAGCACCGGTCTGCATATGAACCAAGGGGGAACCCTCGGGTCTAAAACGTGAGGCAAATGTCCCTTAAACCTGCATTCTCTCTAACGGCCTGCAGGTGGCGACTATTCATGATTTATTCCCTCATTTCCTACGGTCTCAATCGCATGTTTCAAGTCTTCTTCAATATAGCATGATGTTCATTTAGTAAATTATGTAAAATAGACCATAAAGCAGAGTATGGTTTAGGGCGGCCGCTAGCAAAAATTATCATTCCGGTTAAAGTCACCGTTAACGTGAATTACAGATGTACCTAGCTAACCAAGCTAGCTAGCTCCACAATCTCGTCCAAATATAGTCACGTCCGGTCCAGCTGGCTGCAAAAAATCAAGATGGTGACAGCCATATTGGCAAACTTGAGGTTTAAATACAGCAGTCCACAAACCAATGGTTAACATCACAATGACTATGTCCACTTCTTTTATACAGTGTATGTACCATACCATACATGTGTATGAACCATACAGGCTTGTAATATAACTCTTTTTGCTCTGCCAAGCACCTGCAGAATTTTTGCTTTTCCATTTTTAACCTTTAATGCAAGAACTGTAGAAACGTAAATCAACAAGTGACAGCAAAAGAAATCCATCCTCAGATTTCTTTGAGGAATTATGGAAAACATCCTTAACTAGACACAAGACTGACAGCACCAGTAATGACCCAAAAACACAAGGGTTCACTGTAGAACGAGCAACAATGGAGAGACTAATGACCGCATATCAGGCTGCTTCATTATACAAACAACAAGTAACAGCCCACACGGAGCTGACATTCAACCCACACACTTTAGGAGAGTACTCCACTGATGTAATATTGTACAATCCTAATATCACTACACCACTGCTAGAGACTAAAAGGTATTTTTAAATTTAATTGTTTTAATCTCCTCTACCTCGCAGACTTCATTAAACACTCCAGATGTGCGTAGAGACGCCTGCAAAATGTTAAATCTAGTTCTACTGAAGATGAAAAATTCTCAGCTTCCAGCTTCTCAATTGTGAGGATTTACTTTTTTTCTTTGTTTTAGACCATTATAAACTTAATATATCTTTGTGTTTTGCCCGTTACCTTGAGCTCTGGGAAATTATGATGGGCATTTTAAAAGATTTATGTGATGTAAAATCTAAATGATTAACTTAAGTAGTAAAAAAAAAAAAAAAAAAATCACTTATCACTTACTTAACTCAATTATGAAAATATCTGCTTGTTGCAGCCCTAAACCAGATCCATAATTAACTGCACGGAGAGTGGTGAAAATATGTGGCAAAAATGTGATCTCTTAAATTACTGACGGAAGTGGCTTTTTGAATTTATGCATAAAATTTCAACTTTTAAACAGGTGAAATAACACAAACAATGTGAGAACACAAAACATGGCCATGGGATATTTGCAAGAGGAATTTTACAACGAATCAAGGGCTGATTTGTGTAGTTCAAACTACTGTTAAAAAAAAAAAAAAAAAAACTGTATGAAGAATTCATTTAATAACTACAGATAGCTCCAACATCTTTTTTACCATCATGTTCACACAGTGTCCTATAATTTATCATTTCAGGTTAGTTTACACATACACTTCATCCCAATCACTGAACATTACGCTGCCCTCAATTCATATATGACAAGTCCATATTTTCAATTAGAGCAGAAACACTTAGTCGTTTATTGATTAGTCTATCGACAGAAAATTAATCAACAACCATTCTGACAACTGATTCATCTATTGGACCGCTGTCCAGAAAGAACAAGCTAAAGACATCACAGTGGGCTCTGGAAAACTGTGATGGGAATTTGGGATGGGAAATTTACTGGTTTTGGACACTTTATATCCAAAATAATTAATTGATAACAATAGGCAATTTATGTAATACTGAAAATAATGTTACTTGCAGCCCTACTTTCAAGAAATACACAGATGTCACAAATACTGGCAGAGTACAGTGACCTTAAAAACTGTTGATAAATCAGAAATTATGTTTTGATCAAAACAAACATGAGCCCATTAATCAAAGCCTGACACTGTTTTAAAATGTTTAAATGTATGTTGCTCTCTGATAATGCTGTGTAGCGCGTATAAGGTGAAAAATCGGTGGAGTTTGTGACAAGTGAATGAGTTTCAGTGAACCAGTTTGACCCTTTGTTCCCCCTCCCAGTCCAACACGGGCCTCCACAGCATCAATAATATACAAGCTGTGACTCACAAATTGTGCCCCATGGCAACAAAGTAAATTGACTAATGCCCTGGCATGCTCAATTGATTTGTAATTAACACAGGCAGCGGTGAACTGAACATTATTCAATAGCTAGGGGTAACTATGGCAGCAGTTGTTGACAAAGCCTGCCCTTCAAACAGATATGTACACACACACACACACACACATCTCTGAAACTGAGCCAGCCTCTCAGGCATCAGGCACACCTGACGGAATCACCACCTGCCTTTGACAGCCGAATAAGAATGACGTAGACTACTAACCCACGAAACTGCTTTGAGACACACACACACACACACACACCAAGGTGGAAAACGGGGAAACACCGCTGAGAAACAACCACCCCTGTGTATTACACTTGATGGAGCTGAAAATGGGAATTTTTCTATCTGAGCACCAGTGCCCACGATAGCACAGCCACCTTTCTTACATCAATGTTAACGATTTAGATCAACTTAACACACTTGCAGCACCCACATGCTCAATCACGGGGATCAGACTTGTGTCCAACACTGCACACAGTCTGCAAATAACTCAAGTGCAGCATCTGAACACCAAATTAGCGCCGTTAAGCACGATCAGCATGGCCGTTAGTCTGGGGATCCCACCTGTTGTTCCGATTTCCATTCATGAGGTATCTGTCCGGATGATCCGGCACCCAGTGATTACTTCTCCCTGCGCCGGTTAAAACTTGACTGCAGATCCGCTAGCCGACACGCCGCTCCCCGGCTACGCGGCAGCCCGCTCCCCGGCTTTGGTCGCTGATGTGGAACCGGGCCGCTTGGGGTTCCCCTCGGCTGGAAGTCCTCTCCCCCGACTTGCCTTACCGCACCTGACAGCTCAAAGTTGTACAAAATGTCCCCAGCTGCCGCCCTTTGAAGTTCTTTATCTTGTATCTGAAAGAAGCATAAGATTATGGTCAGTGTTAGAAATGTTTGTGACAGTTCAGACGGAGTCGGTTGAGTTTCACCGATAGTCGTTAGCGGCGGTGGGTAACGTTAAGCTAACAGCGTTAGTTAGCTTTAGCCGACGACAACTAAGCTAGCAACTAACTGGCAACTCGACAGACAAGACAGATGTGAATATTTACCCGGTCAGTGTGTGAATTCGTCGTCCCGGTTAGTTAATGTGACAATCCGGTGTTCTTCTTTTTCAAACAGATATGAGGGGTTCACTACCCCGGCGTCCTCGTCGATTTCGACTACAAACCGGTCTGAAATCTGCACTTCACCGCCCTCTCGCGCACCAGAATAAAGCTAGCGGTAATAGAAAAGTACACTTCCGGAATACTCCTTCAAAACAAAAGCGTGACCAACGAAGACGTGAGGTGTGTTAGCATCTATATTAGAGCTACAGAGCTATGTATTTTATTTATAACTTCTATCAGATTATTATGGTTCTACACACTCAGATAATCAGTGGTGGAAAGCAGTTTTTGTTAAAGATATACTTTATTGTGCCTGAAGGGAAATGTGTTTTGCACTCTGTCCGTTCTGCAGCTTTGCAAGAACAACACAAAAAATAACAATAAAGTAGACATCTCTCAACATGTACTCTCATGCAACACAGCACATGCTCTCATATATGTAAGACAGTATAACATGCACATTAACTCCTTCTCACAATGGACATTGTTTCCACAAATACTGGCTAAGATGCATTTTGATACATTAATGCTGGCATATTAGTAGTATATGTCAGAGGGTATTGTATTTTTTTTATTCTAGCACATTTATTTAACATCCATAGTTAGTGGTTGCTTTTCAGATTAAAATTTTAAATATAAAACATGATTAGCTTGTAAATGTTAAAATGGGGCTATATCGACTTCATCCCTCATCACAGGTTGCAGATGTCACTTGGAGGTGGTCAGTTCAACCAAGAGCGGATTTTTCCTTCTTATTTAGACATTTTTTGGAAACAAAATGATTAGATTAGAAATATCGGACAAATACACATACTTTTGTGCAGCAGAAATATATATTTTTTGTGCTATCCAATTCTGTATACTCTTGATCCCCTCAGACTGGGGATCACTGCATACAATAAACTACCCAGAGTGACGGAGTCAAGTCACATTACTTGGACTGAAGTCAAACTAGAGTTACAAATATGAAGACTTTAGACTCAACTTGATAAAATCATGAAAAGACTTGCAACTTGACTTTAATGCATCATAACAATAACAAAAATTGAATGTACATAATAATACATGCACTTGTAAAGTGCCATTGAGTGCTTCTGAAGTACTTTACTTGAATACAATTTTGACTGCAGGACTTTCCGGTATTTCCCTGTTTCATTTTGTCTAACTTGACAAAGCTGTTACTCATTCCTCCTCCCTCCACTGAGGGAAACCCATCAGGAAATACCAACTGTAGAAAACAACGTCACTTCCGAGAAACTTTTTTCTCAGCTATTACGTCAGGTCTTAAAATAACTGCGTGCAGTTAAAATATTGAACGTTTCTGTCCTGGTATATCCATCCAGGTATTATAAGAAGTTTTCACGAAATTATGACATGAACTTATAAATAACAGTGTAAATTGTTTGCCTTTTGCCATGGACATACACACTCCATGCTGTAGATGTCTCTAGAATCCAGGGGTAAAATTTTACACTGGCTCCATGCATAAACCATAGAAGAAAATAACCAGGAAACGCTACACTTTAGCATGAGGAATTTCCACTGTTTTCATGGGAGAAGTTGATGGAGCTGCCTGCAACAAACAGGTGTGACATTACATGTTAGATAATTGCCCCTAAATGTTTTCACCATTCCTTTTAGGCTAATTGCACGTGTTATGTCGTTAAACAGAAGGTGGAGCATAAACTACAGTCCCAGCAGATGTGAATCAGTCTTGGATCTTTGCCCTTCTGTTAAATTAGGATGGAGAAGGTGATCAACTGTTTCAAGAAAAAGCCAGATGCTGTGTCCAGACTGATCTGCTTCCCCTGGGCAGGTGGAGGCTCCATGCACTATGCACGCTGGGGAAATGTCCTCAATAGCTCCATAGAAGGTAAGGAGCCTGGAAGAAGAGGCATAAGTTTTGCACTGTTTATTTAAACTCTTCACAATTTCAAAGATGTTTGTAAATATTTCTAAGCAGAACTAAACATTAAGGCCATTGCAGTCATTGCAACCTCATTAGCATCACACACCCACTCAATCACCATCTTACCCTACTGCCCTCTGGGTGCAGGTACAGAGCACTGAGGTGCAGGAGGGCTTGCTTTGGGAAAAGCCTAATCCCCTCAGCCATAGCCGCATTAAAAAGGCCTCGCTGAACTGGCTTGAGAGTGTACAGTCATTGTTTGTTGTTATTGTGTGCTGTTTTCAGATGTGTATAGTGCTGTGCAAAGGAATTTCCCCTAGGAGACAATAAAGTCTGCTGTATTATTTTAACTAGAGTAAATCAACTAAAAAAGCAATTAGGGGAACTGGAGCTTCAAAATGAAGCCCCATGTACTGTGAAAACAAAGTCTACACTTATTAAAGTTTGGTTATATTTTTACTTGAAACACCTTTTCTGTCACTTTCAGTGTTTTCTGTAAAACTTCCGGGCAGAGAGAGTCGAGCCAAAGAGCCGTTCTTTCAGAACATGCAGCAGATTGTGGATGAGGTTATTGGTGTTTTGTTACCAGTGCTGCAAGAGAAGCCATTTGCTCTGTTTGGGCACAGGTATGATAATAGGATAGGATCAATAATAGGGCCTTCATAAGTAACCTCCCATCTCTCATGACAGCACAATCATCTCCTCTCACTTTTTTATGTTTCCTTTTTATTCCACCACTTACAACTTTTTCTAATCTGTTAACGGTTGCACTATACTGATCTGTTTTAGTTTTGGTGCCTTCACAAGTTTCGCCGTGGCAGATGATCTGAAGAGAGTGCACAACCTTGAACCAGTTCACATCTTCCTGTCTGGGGCTTCTGCACCTTATGTGAGTTATTACATTAAGCAGGATATACACTCAATATAAGCTGCACCTAAGCAGTACTGGGTACATTACAAGCAAAATAATAAAAGTCATCAAACAGTCTGCAAACTCTGTCGATAAAGTGTACTAATGTTCAGATTTTAGTTTATATTTTAAAGCCTGTAGACAAGTATGTAGAACTGTCTTAAAGGATTGCAGATAGTAGCACCTTAATAATGAAGGCTTGTAATTAGGACTGGGCGATATGACCAAAAATGTTATCACGATAAAAACATTTCATATCATTCGATATTGGAAATTATCATGATAAATGTCAAATCATTATTTCTTTCAAGTTTAAAGGCTGATTTTTGCTCTATAGTGAAAGTTGAAGAACCCAGGTAGTTAATTCTGGTTTAAAACTTTTCTTTGTGGTAAGAATGTGACAAACACAACGCCTAACAGTGGATCACTTAACAAATCTGAGGTAGAACATTCAAAATCATTATAATAAAATCTTTTTTCAACAAATATGATCAGTAAATCTTTTTTTAGTCCCTTTTCCTCAACAAATTAATATCTTAATAGAATAATTAAGTGCAAATTAGTTAATTAAAACATTTATTGAGGATATATTGAACATTTTTTATATTATTGATTAAAATTATATTGTTAATTAATAATTATCATTATTGTTTTATTGCCCAGCCCTACTTGTAATTAATCTACACATTATAAAATCTTAACCACAGACCCCATAATATTTTCTTTTCCATGGCTTTAGTTTTAAAGTTTTCTATAATTCAAAATGAGAATAATATTCATTATAATGCTCTGCAAGTAAAAACAATTGCTAGTTAAAATGCATACATTTATTCATGTTCAAGTAATTAAATCTGCATTGTGAAGCCATACATTTGCCTAATGAAAGAATGTTGATAATTATTTAGTGAGGTAAGTCATCAGTCCACTTTAGTACAACACCGCCTGAAGAAAAAGAACCAAGTTCAATAAATATAATCACACATCCTATATTAACATCCATCCATTCCATTTTCTAAACCACCTCTCCAGCTTATCTTTGATAATGTATGGAGGAAAATCTTCAAAGACGTTCTCAGACACCATAAAGTCTTTAATAACAGGCACATAAGACTAAAACAACCTGTAAACTGAGAAGTATAAATCCTGCATGCTGTTGTTCATGTGCATTCTTTTTTTTCAGATTCCAAACTTAGCCAATGAAGGTCTGCGGTCATAGATAGTAACAACGTACCACTTATAGCTAAGCCTCTTTAAGAGAAGAGAAGAACTTGGTGTTGATAATATACCATTTATATGTTGTCTTTTAGTCAGAGATACGCATCAAAGCCCCAAAGAGAAGCGACTTATCTGATGACGATTTTCTCAAGTGGTTGATTTTGATTGGAGGAACACCCCCTGAGCTGCTGGCAAACCCTGAAGTCCTGAAGCTCTTCCTTCCCGCCCTCAAGGCCGACCTACATGTTGTGGAGAACTACAAGTGGGTGGCAAGTTTGTTGCTTAATTTAATCTGTATTTAACCATTAATATTAAATAATTGTGAGATCCAGATTGAATGTCTGTACTGACTGGAGTTGGACTTTCCCACAGGTGTAACAAGCCAGACAGTCCATTCCTCTCCTGCCCAGTCACATGTTTTGATGGAAAGGAGGACATTCCTCATGACTTACAAGGCCAGTCCTGTGATTATTACTCACTCACTCCACCCTATTACACATAGGGCTTATGTAGGTTTCTGGATGCTGAATATCAGAAATCACTGAACATCTCTACAAATTTATTTTAGATGACAAATACATACAGTGCACATCAGAAAGTGTCCTAGAGAAAGACACTTGAACTCCACTGGAAAAATACTAATATTACTCTAAAATGCATATCAGATAATAGAGAGTATCTGTAGGTGTTCACATAAAATCATAGTATAAATGTATGTTGGTACAGAACTCCATGTGCCCTCTGTTTGTGCTGAAGACAATGAATGAAAGAATCATCTCAGTGTAAGTTGTCTCTCTGTTCATATTATTATTAATTGTAATTAAATGTATTCAACAGCTTGGAAAGACATCACATCAGGAGATTTCACAGTCAGGATGCTTGACGGATCACATTTTTACCTGAAGGATTCTGGAAATGAAGAAATTCTATTAGACTACATCACAAAACAACTGGAAACATCAGAAATGGACTATTTATAATGAGTTATGTGAACAAGTGTCACGTGGATATAAAAAGAGTAATTTGGTTGGCTCCACATCGATCAATATTAGGGCTGTAACTATTATTTTTATTATTTATTAATCTGATGGTTATTTTAGGTGGTCATAAAATGGCCAGGATAGCTGAAGGCGGATTCTTTTTATTTGCCTTACTTTTATAAATACTACTCATTTATTAACATCAGTTTGATGTAATTGTGCAGGATTTTGTTGAAAGGCTCATTTTCATCTGCAGTCCAAATGTGCATGCTCTAACAATACTCATAGGTCTTTATTTTACAATATAAAATTACTTTTTGGGGGGGATAAATGATTAATCAATTATCAACGCAGCTCTAATAATTGATGAAATGACAGTGTAACCAACGCCATAAAGACTTTTTTCTTCATTATTATTTTTAAAACCATATTTTAAGTGCGTAATGTTCAAAATCATGTCAGTTAGTCAAGGTACGTGAATTGTAATTCGCTTGTGCACAGATTTGAAATGTCTACATAAAAACAAATTTAATTTGTGAATAAATATAATTTGTCTTTATCATACATGTGACATTTTCACAGTAGTCTTATTCTTCAAGTTTAATATTCACCCTCAAGTACTAAGGTAGAGACAAGTGAGAAAACACACAAAAACATTATATTCAGATTATAGATTAATTATTTCTGTAACACACTAATTAAATAACACAATTCATAACTATCAGCATTTTTGAAGAACGGCTTCTGCATCACATTCTGGGTTCAAGTCATTCACAGTTTGAATGGTTTACTCTGAACCAGAGGAGGAAATAAGACAATGTTCAACATGTGCTGGTAAATAACATGCCACTGTGCATACAGGACCTCACGCTTTATGTGCTCAGTGAAGGGTGAAGTTAGAGCAACAACAGAAACTGCCTCAAGAGCACAAAGGTTATGGGATTGTGAATCTTTTGTCTAGAAATTCTGGACTAACATTAAACAATGGCACGAAAAAGAAAACATTATAGTCAATATTTTGAGAGTAGACGATGCAAAGTTTTGTGTCTATGGCAGCCAGGTTAAAGGGAGATAAGGGAGGGGTGGCATGATGCTATGACTGGCCGCCGTCTCCACGAGAAGGAGGTGGAGGTGGCGGCAGGTGCTCGTCTGTCTGCTGCGTGGCAGGAGTGTCAGCCAGCGCGAAGGAGTCAGTGGAGCGAGTGCTGGTGCGAAGAGGAGCCAGGCGGCGCAGTGTGCTGGGCGTCCACGGCAGCCTCGCCTGGGCTTGCTGCGAAGGAGCCACCATACTGTTGACGGGCTCGGCCTCCGCCAGCCATGGAGGGATCTGCACCTGCGGCATGACGTCCAGGTCTGGCATGAATGCTGGATTCTCAATTCCACCTGAATGAAAGAAAGACACTGAGTGAGTGTACATTGGTGGAAAGTAATTAAGTATATTTACTTGTAAAGTAGGCCTACATAAGTAGAACTTTGAAGTACTTTATTTCCTTTTTTTTTACATTCTATTTCTACTGAACTACAGTTCAGAAGCAAATATTGTACTTTCACTACATTTATATGACAGCTATATTTACTAGTTACTTTTCAGGTTGAGATTTTACATTAAATATAATACATTTTTAAGATTAAACCAGTGGTTATAAACCACCTAACCCCTAACCCTAACCCTACAAAGCCTCTTGTCACATTTCTAATGCTTTAGCAGTTCACTAAAAGCAATTTTCCCCTCTAAACTTCTCACATGATTTCATATCAAATAACTCAAAGATATAAAATTATCAAATGTTTCACAGAAACGTGTTTTTAGAGAAACATCCAAAAAAATCAATTCAAATCTGTGTAGCAGCAACTGTTTTTTCTTCTTATCTGACCCTTTGGAGGGGCCCAAAATGAGTACCGAACCTTTTGTGTATTGCAATGTGTCTTGACATAATGGTGGCCTGGTTGAATGTTGAGCCAATTTGCTGGAGTTTTGATTAGTTGTTATTTATTCTGATGATCTTTATGGAGAATGTCCTGTTAGCATGTGGGCAAGAGGGTTGATGACACAAATCCTTTACTAGTTGGATGGAAAAACGTTTCAGTATGTTTTTATCTTCAGTCTGGCTTTCCTAATCTCTGTGGCTAGTTATGGGGAAATATTATCAGAGAATCCCTTTATATACATTGATTACTGACTGCCTACGACATTGTTAGACTCAGTTTCAAAACAGATCTCTTTATATATGTATTATTATGACTGTATTGTTCAACTTGTGCAATAAACAATCTGCTTTTTGTGCAGTTAAGTCTTCAAATGTCCTTTTTCTTCTTTTACATCAACAGCTAAATAACAGTATTTTATTGGTTATACAGTAGTACTGTAAAAAATACAGTAATATTTTCATAATAGTGTATTACTGTACTTGATTATACAGTATGCCAAAAAATAACAGTATATTACTTTACTTCATTATACAGTATGGCAAAAAATAACAGTATAATACTGTACTTGAAAATAACAGTACATATACTGTACTTTATTTTACAGTATGCTAAACACTACTGTAGTTGGTTTTATAGTAATTTTACCGTAGAATGAAATACAGCAACTACTGGATAATTGTTGCCAGTAAGTTACTGTTAATTTGACTATAAACATCTTACAGTGAACTAGATACAGCAGACATCATAAATAATATCAGTCACAAGAGACAAAAAATAACTATTTATATTTAAAGTACATTTTGAATATAATACTTTTGTACTTTCACCTGAGTGGGTTTGAATAAAATATTTTTAACTGAGTATATTTAGAACCTTGTATTGGTACTTTTACAACCAAGTTTACTTAAGATCGGAGTATTTCTTCCTCTACTGGTTAAAGACAGCGGATTTGTTTTACCTCCAGCTCTGTGGTTGACCCTCATGGGATATGAACTGGCTGAGGCCTCATAGCCAGAGGTGCTGTCTCCCTCTGAGAACTCAAAATCTAGGGAAAAAAAGAGAAATTGCTTTTAAAGTTGCACTTTTTCATTAAGCACTTGGACAACTCATTATGAACATATTTTCTACACTGAAATACAAACCTTCATCAGCCGAGTGGTAGCTTTTACTTTTGTCCATTGATTTTCCATTTGGCATCTGAAGCAGGTAGAGAAGTCAGTTTATTTGTAAATCATCTTAAAAAGATATTAAATTTGAAAAACAAAGCTGTAATGCACATTTTAGGGCTGGGTATTTGCAATAGTAACACATTTTGGTATGGTGGTATTTGGTATGAAAATGTTACTTTTTAATACCTTATTTGAGAAATATAATAATTTTTCTGCAAAACCAAAATGCTCAAATTCTAAATCTAAACACAATGAGAAAATTAAATAGTATGAAATTGGCAAAATTATGATTTAAATCAGGTTCCATCGGATCAGACAATAAGTTTCCAAGATTACAAATCTGAACAGATAATTGATTACAGTTTTCACTACTTCCCAGTTTTGATACTTAATGCTATGAACACCTTTTGTTACTACTAAAAAGTACTTAAGTTCAATACCCAGCCCTTTGGTTATTGTGTAAAACTCCATGGATATTATGATATATATTGTCTAATAAAAATAAATTCTCAGGCTCTGACCTTTTTCTGCTGGTCTTTCTTTGTGTGCTTGGTAATTGTCTTGGGTGGAGCAACTCCCATCTTTGCAGACTTAAACGACTCCAAACGATTCTTCATGGTCCTCTGGAAGATCTCCTGCACCTCATTTTCATCTGTGTTGACATCAAAATGGCTCCGGCTGTACCTGTGCAGGTGCTTCAAACCAGAAAACAAGAAACAAAAATTGGAAGAGTCAATATGAGAATTTGAGAACTGATAAGAGAGAAGAAGTCTGTAACCCATTATTCATCATGAGCTTTAAAAATAGTTTTTTTTTAAAGGGACAAATTTACACACAAAGGAGTGGCCTACCACTCAACCTGTGAGTTGTATAGCTGATGTCTTCTGTGGCTTCTAAAGTTAGAAAAAATATCCCTGATATGGGTTATCATGCATTACAAAGTGGGGGGTGGAGCGTTTGAAAGAAGTGGGCAATTAGGAGGCAGGTGGTATCTAATAAAAGGATACAGCATTTCTGGGGCATAGTCGGGAAGAAAAATTAGGATATCTTGGCCTCTGTTTCATCAATTTTGTGTCTTGACTCATCCAGCGATATGAAAGTGTACACTTTCTGTTTACGTAGCCTACATAGGTGACTGAAAATAATTACCTGTTTCCTGCCCTTGTACAGATGCTGCTGCAGCAGGTGGTGAGAGTTAACATCCTCTGTTTCCCTCACACCATTCATGCTCTGCTTCTGCATTTCCAGGCTCACTGATGGTACAGGGTCTCTTCTACAGCAGAAAAAGCATCATGTCAGTTACTTCATGTCTTTAGCACACTGAAGTACAGCTCTAATATCATGCTTCTTGTGAATAATTGGAGCTAGATGGTCAGTGCTGTTTCCAACTGTGAAAAGATGCTTTGACTGCTTGTGGTCACCAGGTGGCAGTGTCTGTGCAGATCTTGTGTGAGTAGATGTTCATTAAGTGCATCCAAGATGACTGCAGCTGACTTTCGCTGACTTTCGCTGACTTTCGCTGACTTGATAGTCTAACATGAGCTGCAGGCAACTGCAGGGGCAGGTTATAAAAACGGTGCTGTCAAGTCGGACACATTCTACCTGCATGAGCTTACTATGAGCTGAGATCAATGACCAGGAAATAGTGTGTCAAGAATCCACCGTGCCTGAGACGAAAGAACCAAAAGGATCCAAGAGCAACCTCTAACGCAGTATCAATTACTGCTCGTGCACGCTTTGCTCAGCATCCCTGCTCGCGAATGCTCTCACTCAGTCAAGCTCAACATCTTCCACATGCAGCTTCAGAAGTTTTGCAAACACAATGGCTGAGAAACAACCACCAGCTACGAAAGAATTGCCAATCCATCCTTTGACAACAACAATGTGTAGTACAAAACACGTTTGTGAACACTTCCAGGTCCCGCACGGAGCTTCAGGCTCATAATGTTTAATGCCATGGGGCCAAAGAGGCATGATGAATAACTTATAGGTGGACAGTGGTGTAGCTTACTAGCCTCTCATCCCAATGTTAGATGTTCTCGGGAGTTCTCGGCCAGCTAATCGTATTCGGTCTTCTATTTAGACTACCTTGCAGTTTTAGCTCCCCTGTAATAGTGGTGTAAATTGTGTATGGTTTGCTCACCTCATTGGGGACATTGCACCGTAATCGTCAGCCATGATGTCAGGCATGACATCTGCAAAGTCGTCAACAAATTTTTTCTTGAAGTCGATGAACGCAGTATCATTGCGGATAAACTCCAGAGAGCCTCTACGTTCCCCCTGCAAGACCGAGACAAGAGGACTTCTTTTACCAACTGTCAGTGACCAGCAATGAATTTTGTTTGTTTTCTTCCACTTGAACAAAATACACTTACTTGAACAAAACAACAACAAACGTATGCAGCATATGAACCTCACCTCTGCCACGTAGCTCATTGCATCCTTGAGGTTCAGCTGATGGAAGACATTAAAGACATGGTCGAGGTTCTTCCTCGCTGAAGGCTTCATTAAAAACCTCGTCATCCACTTCTCCTCAAAATGATTCCACCTTTATTTCGAGACAGGAGTCAACTGTAATTCATTCAAACAGTTAGGACATTTTACAAGTTAAAACTTTTAAGAAGTCTTTACTTACTTGTCCCTCATGTAGTTATGTCCTATTTGTCCAGATATATCTTCTATGGCAACAAGCATGTGATCAAACACCTAAACAACAAGAACAGAGATTCTGTAATAGCTGAAATGCAGCCTGGAGATTATGGTTCTTGATGTTGTTAAATATTTAATTTAGAGCTTTACCTTGTTCTGCACTTTTTCTATGAGTGTGAGCTCAGCTATTGCAGCTCTCTTAACATTAAGCCAGGTGACCAGAGGTTTCATCGTTATTCCCTGCAACAGGAGATTCAAGTAATAGTTTAGCAAAATTAAGCTCTTCTGTGTTTTGTGTGTAATCTACAAAGAATGTACCAATAACTATTTTATCTATGTGACAAGACAGAAAAGTGGTTACCTGAATAATGACAGTGAAGTACACTACAATGAGAGTAGTGCTGACCATCAGATTCTTTTCCTTTATCTTGTTCTCATCCAGCAACATAGCCAGGCCATATGCAACAGCCCCTCGCAGGCCACCGTAGCTCATAATCACCTGATCTATGAATGACACGGGGACCAGCCTGTATCTGTTCAGCATCCAGGTGAGGATAAAGGTACCTGTAGTATAGATTCACACAAACACAGTCTGTTTTGTGACCTCTGAAATCAGAGAGAGTACTGTTTGCATACAAAACTGACAGCAAAAAACAAAATCTCACCGATGAATCTATAGATAAAGATGAAGAAGAGCGTGAGGAGGATAAACCCTGTGTTCCAGACCCAGATTGTCGTGTCAATGGCCGAGATGCCGAGGAACACAAAGATGATGGTTTCTGATCCGTTGGCAAAAACCTTCATGACATATCTCACTGTGTTGACCGAATTTTCATCCATATTTGCATTTATGTATTTCTGGCAGCAAACACCACAGAAGACGATCCTACAGAACAAAAACACAGAAATACAATTTTAGCTTCCTTCTGTCACAGTTTTGGGTTGTTTTTGATCTAAGTCCTAGTCCTAGTCTGTCTGGTGTTTTGTACCGTGTTTGTTTCCGGGCTGCCCTGATTACCGTAATGTGTCACACCTGAAGCCTGTGTGTGTTGTGTGTGTCATTATATATGACCTCCCTTTCTGTTCAGTCTGTCACTCGGCTTCCAGAATATTATAATATAAAATATTATCTAAATATAGTTATATAAATGTAATAAAATGTTCACAGAAATAATGAACAGATGATATGTTTTTCATGGAGAAGGCTACTTACGAAAGGATGGAAGACAGGGAGAGCATCTCAGCAGTCAGGTAGGAGAGGTATCCCAATACAAAGATGAAGCCTGGCTCAATGATCTTGATGTTTTTAGTGCATCTGGTCAGAAGAGAGACCAGCAGGCCAAACACAAAGCCCAAGAGGGAACCACCAAACGCCACCACAAAGAAGGAAACTGAAAAGAGAGGGGGAAAGGACACATGTTCATGTTATCCAGCAAGTAAGATTGTAAGCTATTTGATTTACAGTTTTTATCCTAGTCCTCTGTAAACATGTCTGCTTTCATACAGCACCTCTGAAACCAAACCTCCAGTAGAGTTGCCTAAGTCAGGCAGTACCACTACTAACTATTCTCATCCTCCTTGATCTGAGTACAGCGTTTGACACCATCTCTCCTGCACAGATTAGTCTCTGTTGGTTTCACTGACACACCCTTGGACTGGTTTAAATCATATCTCTCTGGCCGCACTCATCCAACTCAAACATTTCAAATCAGAGCTATGCCCTGTCACTACCGGTGTTCCCCAAATCCTGGTTCTCTTGCAACTTCCTCAAACTTAACAGTGACAAAACCGAGGTTCTCCTCATTGGCACCAAACCCACTTTGACTAAATCTGACAGTTTTTCTCTTACCATTGACAACTTACCATTGACAGTTTACCCCTCCCCTCAGTTTAAGAGTCTGGGTGTGATCCTTGACAACACACTTTAATTTCAAGCTCACATTAATAATGTCACTCGGTCTGCATACTTCCATTTACGTAATATTAATCACCTCCGACCGTCTCTCTCACCCACTACTACAGCCATTCTCGTTCACACACTGGTCCCATCCGCATTGATTATTGTAATTCTCTTCTCGTTGGTCTTCCTCTCAAATCCATACATAAACTGGTGCGGCCCGTATCATCACCAGAACCCTTTCTATTAATCATATTACTCCTGTCCTTAAGCAGCTTCATTGACTCCCAGTTAAATACCACATTGATTTCAAGATTCTGCTCCTGACCTACAAGGCCTTTCATAACCTCGCTCCTCTGTACCTCACTGACCTCCTTCATATTAACGCACCCACCCGTACGGTCTTCTTCTTCTATTCACCTCACTGTACCTCCTGCTACATTGACCACTGTGGGGTTCAGAGAATTCAGCCGCTCCTGCCCCTTGTCTCTGGAACTTTCTTCCACCAGACAAATGCAGCATTGACTCGCTTTCCATTTTTAAATCCTGCCTGAAAACACATTTTTTAAAACTGGCATATCCCAGGTGATCACTCTTTCTCAATCTTTGTTTCCAGTTGTTATGTACCCTGATTTCATGCACTGTAATTATTGTTGTTAAGTTTATCGATTTATTGCTGTACTGTGTTATTATGTTTTGTGAGGTGACCTTGAGTGTTTAGAAAAGCCCCTATAAATAAAATGTATTATTATTATTATTATTATTATTATTACCACCTACACCAAATTCATAGTTACATTCAATCCTAATAAATGCCAGTCCTTACCTATTCCTTTAATGATCTCTGCAGCATTAATTTTAGATCCTCCCAGTGACACAAACGCATCAAATACATTGAAGAGCACCTAAGAGAAGAAGTAGACAATTCAGTTTCTTTGGGAGGTAGAATAAGGACATGGACATGACAGTATAATTACTGGACATATATACATAATTTCAAATGCTTTCTTCTTTTTTTGTCATTGCTCCTTATCTGCAGCTTCTATATTGTCTTTGAATTGCCTGACACAAGGTTTTGTGAAACTTTCCCGTAATTTGGGCCTGTAATGCAGATTGCTCACATGAATTTATGTGACTTTCATTTTCCAAATTTAAGAATAATTACCTTTTTTTTTTTTTTTAGCTGACTACATGTTTTGAACATTATTTTTGAAAAGCGTTTCTTTCAAGGTTCAAGGTAGCTTTATTATCTACAATGGGCAATTTGGTTCACAGCCAGCCGTACCATATAGATATGAAACAACACCTTATATAAAATTATATTTATAAGGCTGATAACAACAGGGATAAATTAACTTTTTAGCCTATTTGTTCTACATCGTGGCAGACTACATCTGCGCCCTGATGGTAGACGCATGAATTCACCCCACAAGAGATGGCTCAGATAGAGATTGCTAGATTGTTCTTGCTTTCTTTAAGGACATGACCTTGTGTAGGTCATAAAGGTCAAGGCTGTACCAGCAACTGCACTGCATGTAGTGAAATAATTGGGCATACATATTATCTAAATTACAGATGAGGTGTCACCACAGCTCACCGGCACATGACAAAGACCATTTGTGAGCAAAACATTGTCACGTCCTAGTAGAATGAAAGAACTGGGAACAAAAGAGCAGTGTGCAGATATTTTTTGTATTTTTCACACCACCTGCAACAAACAAAGGAATGTGCAACCTCAGATCATTATCATATGAAAATCCCCAAAATTGGACCTGCAAATTACAAAACGCTTTTTTTCAATAAACTTCAGAGGAGTCTATAATTTGAAAGTTTAAAACCTTTCCCTTCCCTCTCATTCTTCTTTGTAGTTTAGAAATGAATGAATGAACAACCACCTCAAAAGCACATTGATTGACCAGTGGAGGATAAAGTTCAGGCAAGATGACAAGACCTTAGTCAGGATAAAGGCCCTTACTTTAAAGAGAAGAATGTTTGCATTCCAATGATGGATGTCTCAGCAAACTCACAAACCATTCTGCTTCTTAGCTAACATAAAAAATAAAGCAGTTGTTGCACAGCATTGTAGCATACGGACCACTGTGACACCATCGTTGAGCAGCGACTCTCCAAACACCAAGATGAAGAGGACCTCGTTGACATGGACTTGTTCAAATACGGCGATGACAGCTACAGGGTCCACAGCAGCAATCAGACTACCGAAGAGAAGATACTGCAGCAGGCCGATGTCCACATCACCTATACAAAGCAGGGCAGGAGACACTTAATCTGGCTTTTATTTAGCTGACCAGTAAGAACCTGTGAGAGACCCGGCCCTTAAACCACCCTATAATCCTGGAGTGTATTTTTTCTAGGATTTCTAAGCAGGTCAATGGACATCTATTCCCGATGGAGATAATGATACCATCTTCATATCATATAAACATAAACAAATTTGTATCATGTCTGTGTGTTCAGATATGACTGATTAGAGACTTAGAGAAAGAGTGTGATTTGGTTTACATTGTCACTCTGACTGATCACATTCACTACACCCCACTACAAGTCTTGATCAGAAAAAAACTTCACAAAAAGTCAGTGGCAGGCAACCTCCTGAAGTGAAACAAAGTAAAGGTCCCGCTTACCCATGGCTCCTCCTTTGGCACACCCCCACAGCGACAGTCCCAAGGTGGCAGCGTTCCAGACGGTCCCAATAACGGCGTAAACCAATATGGCCCCCATGTTGCTGAAAAAGAGCTTGTTTGGCATGGCATAGCCCGTGTCCAGGATGATCTGAGGCAACAGGTAGAAGAAGAATACTCTTGGGCTCAGCCTGAATGTCTGCACCTTGTCTGCACCCCAAACCATCCCACCCAGAACGAAGCCAAAGCAGATGAGTAGGGCACTCTCTGGGATCACATTGGTCACATGGTGGTTAGCCTCGATGACTGAAAAGAGAACAAAGGGATCGTTTTTGAAACACAAATACAATTTTACGTGGGAAAATATCTTGAACTGTCTGTGCCATAGCCAGAGCAAACTGTTGTACAATGTGTTGGTTTTCACTATGGCTTCCAACAAAGAATCAGCAATTGCAGATTCATTATAACCAATTAGACTGAAATTTTTGAGATTTGGGGCAATTGAACTGAGAATGTGCCCTCCTGTTTAATAATAACATGCAGGCTTCTTGAACTTTTATTGCACACATGAGTCACTGACAACATTTCTTTGACAATGACAGGAAGATCTGATGGCCATCTGTCATTTTGACGGATAAAGACTAAGGGCAATCTACTGTACGTTAAGTAACTCAAATGCAACACTGTCAGTAAGCTAAAGGCATACAAATTACATGCAGCACATGTTTTAATTTGCAAATTATATGCTATTAAAAAGGCAATATGTTTCATCCATCCATCGTCAACTGCTTATCCTGCGTACAGGGTCGCAGGGGGCTGGAGCCAATCCCAGCTTACATCAGGTAAAAGACAGGGTACACCCTGAACAGGTCACCAGTCCATCACAGGGCTACACATAGACAGACAACCAGTACTTATATAGTATTATACTTCTATAATGTGTTTATATTTGTGAATGAGAGCGGAAGAGAAGAAGACTAAGTAGAAGATCAGTGAAAACTGTATGATCTTGAATAGGAATAGGAATATTTTTCCACTTATTTTAGCACACAAGCTTTGTGGCATTTAGTATTCATGAAGATCAAATAACAAACAATGAATGATTATAAAAGCTCTACAAC
>NC_060158.1:8271140-8298679 GCF_021292245.1 Micropterus dolomieu
GTCTGCACCTTGTCTGCACCCCAAACCATCCCACCCAGAACGAAGCCAAAGCAGATGAGTAGGGCACTCTCTGGGATCACATTGGTCACATGGTGGTTAGCCTCGATGACTGAAAAGAGAACAAAGGGATCGTTTTTGAAACACAAATACAATTTTACGTGGGAAAATATCTTGAACTGTCTGTGCCATAGCCAGAGCAAACTGTTGTACAATGTGTTGGTTTTCACTATGGCTTCCAACAAAGAATCAGCAATTGCAGATTCATTATAACCAATTAGACTGAAATTTTTGAGATTTGGGGCAATTGAACTGAGAATGTGCCCTCCTGTTTAATAATAACATGCAGGCTTCTTGAACTTTTATTGCACACATGAGTCACTGACAACATTTCTTTGACAATGACAGGAAGATCTGATGGCCATCTGTCATTTTGACGGATAAAGACTAAGGGCAATCTACTGTACGTTAAGTAACTCAAATGCAACACTGTCAGTAAGCTAAAGGCATACAAATTACATGCAGCACATGTTTTAATTTGCAAATTATATGCTATTAAAAAGGCAATATGTTTCATCCATCCATCGTCAACTGCTTATCCTGCGTACAGGGTCGCAGGGGGCTGGAGCCAATCCCAGCTTACATCAGGTAAAAGACAGGGTACACCCTGAACAGGTCACCAGTCCATCACAGGGCTACACATAGAAAGACAACCAGTCACACTCACACCTAAGGACAGTTTGAGACACCAAATAACCTAGCCTGCATGTCTTTGGACAGTGGGAGGACACACAAACTCACAGACCACAAAGGCGCCAGTCTTAAAAAGGTGCTATAAGTATAAGCATCCAAGTGAATGTTGAAGATTAAATTAAAGAAACTTTGGACTTCGTTATACTTCTATAATGTGTTTATATTTGTGAATGAGAGCGGAAGAGAAGAAGACTAAGTAGAAGATCAGTGAAAACTGTATGATCTTGAATAGGAATATGAATATTTTTCCACTTATTTTAGCACACAAGCTTTGTGGCATTTAGTATTCATGAAGATCAAATAACAAACAATGAATGATTATAAAAGCTCTACAACTCTTGATGAAATGTACAATTTCTAATACAGTTCAAACATGCAGAAAACAGAAGAAACTGTAGTGTTCTCAGGAACAACAAGCTGTGCTGATAACACAGACTACCGTTCACTGCTACAACCAGTGACACTGTTGCAATATTCAAGGAATTTCACAATGCATGGTTTAATGTCCTGAACACCTTCCCTCAATCAGCCTCTTACTAGTAGCAATGTGCTAGATGATTACATAGAATTTTCAGTCAAAGTTTGAACTGTTTTGGTTATTTCACATTACAGATTTCTGTATTGGTCTTTTTCTTCTTGCTCTTGTCACTGGTTTTAAGTTGGCAGGTCGCTGTTGAAAAAACATGTCATGTGTTTATGTGCACCACTCAGATTTTAGCAATATCTGAATCAAAATCTGACACTGGTCATGTGGTTGTTTGCGTTTGTTGAAGGTAATCTCGGTCAGATCTGTTTAAACCACACCCACACTCCTGATGTAGCAGATCAGCTGGGATTTTCATAAATCATAAAGAAAAGTTTAAATAAATTGTTATAAGGCTTTGATATAAATAAATCGTCCCTCCTTTCACAAAATTATTTATTTTTGACATGTTTTCTTGTTTTCAATATAAGAGAATCATAAATGTGTTTTCTAAAAAGAGAAAGATCAGAGTTTTCCAGTGTGTGTAACAACATTGTAATTATTTTACAATAGGTAGGTAAAAAAAAGCTCAACATTATCTTCTCTGACAGATTAATCTGTTGGACTGCAACATCCAAACTATATGTGATATAACAGGGTGACGCTTCAATATTTCAGCTTTTCTTAACATCTTTTCTCATCTCATAAGACCAATAGTTAAACTGGTAGTCCACATTCACCAGTCTACATCATAAAAAACGCCCTTCAAACACATTTTACTTTATGTTTGTTACATACCTAATTTTGCCAAACCAGCCACCAATATCCATAATGCAACTAGATAAGGGGTCTCCACATGGTTCCACTTGAAGGTCACGATTGGTATTCCTGTGATGCTGGAGCCTTGGACATGTTCAGTTTGATTCAAGTTTGATTTGGCCTCTGACGGCCTCAGATGGGATTCTTGATGTGTTAGCACCATGTCTCCATTCAGCCCTGAGAGGAGGCAGATCAGTAACACTGACCCCAACAGCCAGAGGTGTACAAATCCAAAGCGTTGCATTTGATCAAATAAAAATAAAAAATCCAGTGAAAAGAGACGCCACACTTCAAACAACGTCCTTCGTCTTGAACTGTCTGTGTCAAGGTCAGACTGAACTGCTGGACAATGTGTCACACTTCTGATCCCTCCTTTTTTATGTGGGTTTGTGCTTCCTCTGTCTCACTCACTCTTTTTTACTATCATAGTATTTGTATCCATTCATTTCTTCCACAGTCTATGGTCAGCAGTGCGCAAAACTGAGGACTCAGCCTTTTATAAGTACATTATCTCCTCTATGACTAAGGTTGTGTGTGTGTGTGTGTGTGTGTGTGTGTTTGTGTGTGTGTTGAGGGGGTGTTTGTGTGTATGTGTGGGAATTGCGGTCCCCACAGGTAGAGAGGGATACTAAGACTTGGTTTGGGGGTTCAGGTTAGGCATGTAGTTGTGATGGTTAAGGTTAGGGTAAGGGGCTAGGGAATGATTTACTGCATGTCAGTGAGATGTCCCCACATGGAGAGTGGAACAAACATGTGTGTCTGTGCGTGTGTGTGTTGGGGGTGGGGGGGTAGGTTTAAAGAACAACAAGGGGGAGTAACGGATGTCCGTTGTTCAGTCGCTTTCGACACATTCAGTGATTTCTAGTCTCCAACGCACATTTTCTGTGTGGGTGTGTGGGTGTGTGTGTATGGGAGTGAGGGTGCAAGTGATGGAGCAGAGGTCAAATGTTTGTGTTTAGGAACATTTCCACTGGCTTCGTCTCACAACTGTGCTTTGTAATGATTGACGCCGACGTTACTCAATCCTGGTTAAAGACTTCCAGTCCCTTGACGTGAGAGAAATGTCCTGTCCTCTAGCTCTACCTCTGTCCTGTTCTCATGGCAGTTTATATTGACTCAGTCTCGCAAACACCAAATGACGGTCCTGAAAATAGTTCTGACGTTGCTCAAATGTAAATAAATAGTATAATGTAATCTATTATTTGGTAAATTAAGTTATTTATTTTACAATGGAGTTAATTTAATTCATCATAAATTACCTATCTAGTTACATTGTTATACGACCATTACTAACTTTGGTCTGAACATCTTTCTTTCTTTGTGATGTGCTCTAAATGCTGTAAATCATCCTTATAAGAACATTTAGCTGCTCAGCCTGCACTTTCATGCATGAACTCCCTTGTTCAGCTTTATTAACTAATGACCTCATATATCTTCCTGAACAGTGGCTGGCCTTTAACTTAAACCTTTCAATCATTCTTAAATGGCCACAGCTGTGTGCACACTTTTAACAGCTCCAAAGAGAGAGAGAGAGAGAGAGAGAGAGAGAGAGAGGTCAAATAAAGGTTGTTTTCAGACAGGGAGGTACTGTGGCTACAGTTAAGGATTGTTGTGGTAATATTTGTCAGGCAGCTATAAATATCTATTTTTCATCAATGAAATGTCCCACCCACCAAACGCTTCTGTTTAGATAAAATTACATGTATATTCAAGTTTTCAGTTTTCACCTGATGCTATTCCTTCTGAGAAATGTCAAGTGAGAAAATCAATAAAATAAACTTAAATTACAACATCACCAACATTGAAACAGACAGTGACCGTATTTGTGAAAAATGTTCACATGTCCCCTGATGCTATATGAGGTCAGACCAGAGAAGTCATGTTCGTGCACTGACTGGCAGGTGAAAAGAAGGTGTTCCAGCCCGTGACAGATCCATAAACCTGCATTGTCCTTCAATTAGCTAAGCAGAGGGCACTGACTGCAGTGAGGAGGATAAAAGAAAGCAAACATTGTAAATATTTAAAGAGCAAATAAGATCTGAAAAAAATTGGTGTCATTGTGTGCACTTTAGCAAACTGAAATTACTATCATGAGTCCTATTATCCCTGTAACAAGTTTAATCCATACATGAAGCAGCATGTTTGCCTGTAAATGTTCTTTCAAACAATTTCCTTTTTCTAATGTTTTAAACAATTTGTGTGAACTCTGAATTAACTTGAGGAAGTCTGGTTAATTAGATTTTTTGTCTTTTGCAATCCTTCTAATTCAAGAAAAAATGCTAGAACCCTATTCTTGCAAAATAGATTTAAATAATCCTAGAGTATGTTCAGAGAAATACGAAGTAGTTAACTTCTCTAACTTGCAAAATTTCACAAAGCTCAAAAGACAAATGTCACTGGCTGCAGAAATATCTCAAATTCATTCTCAATATTTCTTTGTTATCATTAATAATATCTTGTTCAAGTTGACTTTGATGACTTTGATTTCATTGTTTGGGTCCCATATTTATGTCACTGGTGGTGTACACAAACAAATGCACACACACATACATATGTGAATGCATTCTCATTCATTGTCCACAGTGTTGCAATCCATTTGCTTCTGTTGTGTATACGGTACATGAATGACCTGGTTCTGTGATTACAGGTATGCTTAGGTCAAGCTCTCATTAGGAAAACTAGATTTACAGGATTTTGTGACACAAATCCTCAGATGTTTAATTCCCTGCTTTTATCATCAGATACTCTCATCTGGTTATTTTATCCATTATAGGTTTCTTTATTGAATTTCCATTAAGATCACTATATAAAATTACATATGCAGTAACAGAAAATGTTAAAGTAACTAAGTACATTCTCTCAAGTACTGTACTTGAATGACTGTGATGTTCTTTATTTAAGTATTTCCATTTTAATTACTTTACACTTCTACTCCACTCCACTTTTCAGGGGGAAATAATCTGAAACTCACTGATATAGTGGGATGGACAAAATACTAGAAACACCTCTCAATATAATAACAACATCACGAACTCTCAGCTTCCAAAATGACCATCAAGTTATTCAACAAATATAATTCATTGCAATGGATTTAACTACCCATTCATATAAAGGTATTAAAATCCAATAATCCAGTGATATTTAATAATATTAAGCTCTGAAAGGGGCAATTCTTCATGTCCCTTTAACTTTTTAGACTTAAGTAGACTGTGCAGATAAAAAAAAAATTTTGCTTAAGTGAAATTAAAATGCGCTTTTACCTGTGGTATTTATACTTTTAATAAAGGGTCTAAGTACTATAGATTTCATCCACCCTTACCTTGGAAATGTTAATTCTGCTCTCTACTCGCTGTCAAAACGCTTTAATCACAATCAAATGTTACTATTAATTAAGGTTTATCAGAAATACGCTAACTAAATTGTATTTACTATGAAAGTAACAGGCTTAGAGTACTGAGATGTATCAGATGTAGCTGAGGTCAGATCAGCCCTCCACGGACAAGACTGCATAGGACTCACCAAGTTTGCAAAGCCAGCAGACCAGGACCCAGAGGGCCACCAGGTACGGTTCGGAGACATGTTCCCACTTCCAGGTCACAATAGGTAGAGTTGTGATAGGAGATGCACCATGACCACCCCCTCCGCCGCTTGCAGTGGTATCATGAACACTGCTCGTCGTAGTGATCTGTTTTGTGCCATTGATGGCCAGGCTTGGGCTCCTGGACACCATCAGCAGGATGAAGAAAAAAAGGGCAAACTGCCAAGTAGCTGCCATGTTTTGGAAAATCCCTCCACAAACTCTTAGTTAACTGTGATTTAGGCTGATGAAAGTGCTCAAGTCAACCTCAGATTGAGTCTCTCATTCCTTTCCTGTCTCTCCTTCTTTCCTCTCTGGTCTCTTTCACTTGTTTGTACATACATCCATAATCTTTATCTGGCCTGAGCACTGTGGCCCCCTCTCTGATCTCCACTCTGCCAGGGATACAGCTTTTTACAACAGGTGAGGCTCAGCCCATCCTGATGCTAATCTGCTCCTCCCACATTGTACATAGACCAGCTAGTTTGACCACTTTACCCAATGGAAGATTTGATACTCTTGTACTTTCTTTATTGGCTGTGAATGCTTTAAAAGGAACTTTTAACTTATGTGAAACTTCTTGCACAGCATTTATTGCATAATACCCTCATTTTAAAGGCAATGACTTGTTTGAACTGAAGTCCTTTTACAAACAAGTTTTAAGTAATTCTTGCCCCAAGAGTTTGGTTGAAGTATAGTAGTAGTATAGTATATTGTAGTTCAGGATACAAAAAAAAAAATTAAACAATTAATTGAGTGATCAATTAGTCAATCGACATGCCTTCTATAGTTTCATCTTCTCAGTTGTGAGTCATTTGCTGCTTGTCATACGGGGTAGTAAATTGAATATCTTTGGGTGTTACATTTTTTTACAAGGGCAAAACAAGCAATTTGAAGACCACACCTTAAGGAATATGTGATGTAGACTTTTCTGTATTTTTGTACTTTTTCTTGACTATTGCGCTTCAATATTATATATAGCCTAATCATATATAGCCTATATATATCTCCATGGCAAGGGCAGCGCATGTAGACGCAGCAACCAGTAGCACCATACATATTTTAGTTTCTGTCTTTATTTCCTCCTTTTTTGTGGAAACATGTCTAATTATGATCACTTATCATAGAAGTACATTAAGTGCCTACCTGGAAACAATAACAAGCCACGGTATGTCCCATCAAAATGAGCAGACTAGCCGGAGAAAACGCCGAATCATGAAGAGAGGAAGACGAGTGGGGTTATGAGAAGCTAACCCTGGCTGGACGTAAGGCTTTTACACTTCCCAGCCTAGGAGGCTAACATTAAGGAAAATAAAATGTATGAAATAAGACACAGGCTACCTAGGAGAGACTGCTGTATTTTCTGAGAGTGTCTTCCATGCTGACAGGACTCTGTGTTTCCAAAATGCTCCGTATTTGTATAGCATCTTACTAGTCTTTTCGACCAAAGCGCTTTTACACCACATCTACGTAAATGATCCTTGGTGCTCAAATGGAGTCAAAGTGGATGGACAATGTTTACCAGATGTCGAATATTTATTGTTAAAGTTGATGATACACGGGGGTAACTTTTTGAGCGATGTTGCTAGGCAGTCTTGCTGGTGGCAAGTCTGTGTTTTGAACAGATAGCGGCAAGCAGGACTGATGGCGGAGTGGTGGGGGAATGAAATTATGGTAGTAATCTTTACTCATTACAGTTGACAACAAAATTGCCCAGCACCATTGCTCTAAAAGTTGCTCCGTACATCATCAGCTTAAGATTTTGTCCCTGTTTCAGAAAGCAGGCTTAAAGCTGAGCCTAAAGCTTACAATAATGAGGTAAACATATTCAAAAGAAATCCCTGTGAGCCAAAACCTCAGATTTCCCCCTGTTCTGAACGCTCCGGTCTCAACAGTTTTTTTTTACTCTTGGCTCTCTATGACGTTACACAGAGCCGGTTTTCCACATATGGTCATTTGCCTGCAGCCTGGAAACTGTTATGCTCAGTCTGTCCGCTCAGCTGCAACAACATCCTGGTAAACATGGTAAAGAGACAGGAACATCTAGGAGTAGCTTGTTTCAGACAGGGGCTGAAAAGAGGGCCTGCATGAATCATGCAAAGCTACCATACAATAGTAAGATAAGTACAATATAGGGCTGGAAATGTGGTAAAATAGGTCACCTTTAAGCAGGTGAAATTTTTAAAAAGCCATCATCAATGGAGCTCTGATACTAAGATTCACCACTGCGACGATTAAATAAAGGCAGAGCCTCCATTATCTATCTTGAAATATGAATGGGTGCCAATGCGGACCATATCATTTATCTTAAAAAGCAGGAGAGGAGGAAGGAGTCAATACGTTAATAATATTACATTTTATTCAGTGTGGCTCATTCATCATTTACCAGACTGGAATTTCCCTAATGAATGATAAAGTGCTGGAATTCTGTTATAGCCTTTTTTCATTCAATTTTTAAATAGGTAAGCGATATTTATTCAGCTGTAACCTAATGGGACAAAGTGCAGGTGGCGAAACATGAAGATGAAAATATGGATCAAACAAATAAAACACAGTTTCATTGTCATTTTAAAGCTACAGCCCAACCCAATAGGCTATTCATTATTTTTTTTACAGTGAAAAATGTGTCTAAGTTCAAACTGACTGTAAAGTTATAGTTTTAGTATGCAGCTAATATTGAAAAACTCACATTTAAACTATATTTATTTGTTTCCTCTCTGTCCATGGATCAGCTTCACAAGATAAGTTCAAGTAGTTACTGATCTAGGGTTTATATGATCTCGGTCCCTGAAACCGAAAACCCACAGTTTCCCTCATTTTAGGCTTTACACACTCAGGGTTTTCACTAATCCCGCTTTCTGAAGGCCGTTATCTGCCCAGAGACTTCACCAGTGTTTTTGTCGTTTTCTTGCTGTTTACATTCCTTCAGATGCAAAATAAAAAAATGCACTACAGGTCATCAGCAGTCACACGACAAACAACCTGAAGGTATTTTCATTGTTGCAGGTGATTTTAATCAAACAGACCTCAGAACTGTTTTACCTATAATTCCACCAGCATGTCCACATCCCCACCAGAGGAACAAATACTTTGGACCGTGAATATTCCTGGCAGCTACAAAGCTCTTGCCTATCCCCATTTTGGTCTATCAGACCATATGTCTCTGCTTCTTCAGCCCACTAACATCCAGCTGGGTCAAACCAAAATAGTCAAAGTGTGAACAGATGATGATGTCAGTCAGCTGGTTGATGTTATTACTGACATCTCACTGTCTCAGGAGAGGGTTCCCACCTGCTTCAAGACATCCACCATCATTCCTGTACCTGTATCATTCTCATTCTGATGAAGTGCTTTCAGAAACTGGTTCTTCAGTACATAAAGAACAACATCCCAGCAAGCCTGGACCCTCACCAGTTTGCTTTCAGACCAACAGATCCGCAGAGGATGCCATCTCCAATGCTCTCCACTCAGCCCTCACACACCTTGAGATTGGCAGTCACACCTCCTCCGATACCGATACCCTAGTGCTCAACATCGGAGCCCCCCAGGCCTTTGTGCTCAGCCCACTCCTGTTCAGGCTGTACACCCATCCCCCGACATAGAGAGAACTCTGTTATGAAGTTTGCAGATGACACCACCATCATCAGATGGATATCAAATAAGGATGAGACTTCATATATCATTTCAAGAGGAAATTGATAAATTGCAGAGTGGTGCTCAGAGAACAACCTATTGCTCAATGTCAGCTAAACTAA
Organism: Micropterus dolomieu; assembly: GCF_021292245.1. NCBI lineage: Eukaryota > Metazoa > Chordata > Actinopteri > Centrarchiformes > Centrarchidae > Micropterus > Micropterus dolomieu. Next base: position 8,280,505 of record NC_060158.1, read on the forward strand.
GGAGCTGGTTATTGATTTTAGGAAAAAGGAGACAAAGACACACACTCCTGTCTACATGAGTGGAGCTGAGGTTGAGCAGGTGAACAGTTTCAGGTTCCTGGAAATCAGCAACACAGAGAACCTGACATGGTCATCTCACATCTCCACGCTTGTGAAGAAAGCTCAGAAAAAAACAATTTTACGCCTGTAAGGCTAAATTCCTGTGCCAATGGTTTGTCAACTTTTACAGAGGAGCAATAGAAAGCATCCTGACTGGAATCATCACTTACTGTCATGGGATGTGCACGGCCCAGGACAGGAGTGCTCTGCAGCAGGTGATTAAAACTGATAAGAAGATCAATGGTACCCATCGCCCAAGAATCAGTGATATCAGTAAGGTGCCGCCGCAGAGCCCAAAGGATACTAAAGGACAGTACCCACCCCAACCTCACCCTGCTCACCCTGCTGCCTTCTGGAAAGATACAGAACTATCTGCTGTCATGCCGCCAGACTGCAGAGCAGCCTTTTCCAGCAACCATTTTATGATTACTTTTATATACATTGTCTGGAAAGAAGGGCGCAGAAGGGACAAACTTTATTTCATTTTACAACCCTGCTGTAATGTGACGAATAAACCTACCTTGTACCTTGCGCTTTGTACCTTGTACTATTAAACATTTTTAATAGAAAGCCTGTGTCAAAAACTGAGGCGTAGAGTTTGAAAGACATGGGCATATACCAGACAGAGAGCATCTAATGAAGAGACGCTATTAGTTGCATTATGAGAAATTTGGGATTAGGTTTTTTTGGAATGTAACCCATATTATGTACTACAATTCAGGATATCAGCCTCTGCAAGACTGCTGAACACATCTTTGTGATGGAGTACTCGTGAGCCAGGGACAAAAGCCCTCAGACGGATTTTATACATGTCTCAAGTTTACCCATCGAAAGCAGTGGACCAAGGGGGTCAACTGGGTCAAATCTTGCAGATCACAAGATGATAAAAAGAAAAGGAATTAAGAAAAACATAAAGGACTTTTGCTACACAAAATTATGTATTTTTATTTTGTCTTTAGCAATTTAGCCACATGCCAGATTACAGCAGTGAAATCAATGAAATTTTGTCATAACCAACACCAATGATGGGCAAAACTACAAATATTAGATCCAGGTTGTGAGAAAAATACAATTTATTATTAAATTACCTTTTGTATTTCATGTAGCCTTCTGAAAGGCTCCCTGACAGGAAGGCAGTTTGACCTGTTTGTCTCCCTTATTGTAAAGGATCGCCTGCAATCCCGACATCCCCTTCTCTTGCCACACCACACAACAGTAGCTGTGTTGAGCCTTTATCGCCACTATTCATGTGTGTTTAGGTGACAGAGACTTTTAAATGAACCTTAGTTTGGACGTGCTGTTTCTTTTCCATGAGTTGTTAATCAAGGGTTGTCTCCCCACATTACTTTAGTTAAAATTTAACAGCTGTATAAGCTCCTATTCTCATTAGAGGGAACTTTCATTCTCATTCTGGATAAGTCAGGGCATACAGTTGAGTCGTTGAGGAAACGTGCAATCAGAGCCTTTCCAGAAATCCAGCATTTTATAAAAATCCCAAGGAACAAATGTTCACAAAAGAGAGTGCTTAAATAAATGTTTTCCTTCTAACTTGTTTCCTGATTTTTGTCTTATTGGCCAAGATAGCTGGGATGTTTAATGAGGAAATTAGACCTTTAGTGTAGCTTTTGATTGAATGACCTGAATTCTTAATCGGACTCTCTTCAGTTTGGCATAGTTGCTGGATCTATAAGACATGCCAATAACACTGTCATACAAATTCATTACATACATGTTATTGATCTCACTTTCTCCTTGTCACTAAATTTTCTGGAAATCTTTAAACAAGTGTTTATTTTTGTGATATGTCTCCTGTTTAAAAGATCTAGCTGCATTAAGCAGAAAAGACAATTCTTAATACATCAAACCACATTGAAACCTGCACAGTCATAGTGGTGTTCTCTTTCAGGACACCAGCACGTACTTCCAGGGAAATCCACAACAGCTCTGTTGACAGTTTATGAGTAAACTGGCTGTATTGATTGCTACCCTGGCATAAGATAGTTCCGACAACTGTATCTAAAAAAACAAATTAAGATTGACATGCTGAACTTTAATACAAATGTAGTAAAGTTCAGCATGTCAAAATTACTCCAATCAGAACCTGTCCAATTACTAAATCAGCAATGCTATATTTCAGTGCCATGATCATGTCATATCTGTCATACTGTTTGACTAGCTGGGCCCAAGCCTCCTGTAAAACACTCAAACCTGTACAGTCACTATACCACCAGGCTCTTAAGATCAATCACCATTGTTACTACCTAAGTAATCAAAATTTGATTTAACTTATGTCATGTTTAAAAGATCCTGCATGGTTTTGCTCCTTCCCCACTTAGTGGTTTTATAAAGCAGACAACATCTGATGATAGACACACTAGGTCTATGACAAGAGGTGTAAAAAATAAAACAAAATTTTAAAAAGAGGGGATTGTTTACGACTTACAAAGTCAGCTTTTTCAGTGAGATCAGCTCACACTAATTGTTTCAGCGTGTAGCCACTGAGCTGACAGTATGGTACATATCATAGCACTCCAACGATTTTAGTTAACTTCCAACTTTGTTTTTTTCATTTAATCTATAAATATTTTAGTTTATGAAATAGAGAAAAGAGCCATACCTGCAGCTGTAGTGATTGTATGTACATGTGGACAACTGTGCACACAGTAGAAACACACAGAGCCTCACAAAGCTTGGACACACTCTTCTGATTCACGTATCATTGTGAGAACTGACTTGCACGTTATGTGATAGGAAAGTTTACAGTCAGGAATGCTGAGTCACAGAGAAACATTAGTTAAAGTCAGACACAAAGGAAATAAAACCTAAAAGGAATTTTCCTCATTCTTGTGATTGTGATATAACGATATCAGTTTTCAGTTTTCACTGTTCATACTTGGGTTACTGCTTGACAGTAATGTCTCTGACAATATCTTATTGACTGACATGAAATGCTAATGTGTATTAAACTAAATAAACAAACTCTCCGCATAAGTAAATTAACAAGTTTTTAAACAATGATCTATAATGTTTGACACAACAATGTAGTTTTTGTCAGGACAAAATGGAACGAGATGAGTTACTGTCTCACTGATTGTTCATGATATTTTCCATAAAGATGACATGGTTGTGGTACAAAGGGGTAAGGAGGTATTAAGTAGTCTGAAACTACTACTGAATGTAGCTGAATAGGGAAAATCTCTGCATATTCATCTGCCTCACAGTCTGTTTATGGTGTCAAGATCCAGGAGGATGTTAAATCAAATCAGTGCAACCTGCATGGACATCGAGTAACACAGACATGTTGAACCAACATAAGATCACTGAGGTGACCTCTCATATGTGCATCAATCTGATGTTACTGAACTTATATAACCCCTGTAGTTTATTAGAACAGAAGAACCGCTAATTGTCTATAATATAAACATAATCAAAACTAGAATACGTTCTACACACTGTCGAAAGTTTGGCATACACAGAAAGTTACCACAATGGCACCGATATTGAATGCTCAGTATAACCACACCCAATAGACCATTTAACACCTGATGGATTCTGCGTGAAAATATCTCAAACTGGGTGTGTCAAGGGCAAATAGTTTTTCAGAAAAGTGGTATTAGACAATAAGATTAGTCAGTTTGCTCTAAAATTTCAGTTGAGTGAATTAAGTGTCGATACATTCATGACGTCCTCTGTTTTAGACTTTAAGATGCTTGATATGAGATGTACTTGCACCTCTTCACTTTTATTTTATTATTCTATTTAAAATGTGGTTGCCACCTGACCTCAAATCATTTTGCAATTAAACACAAGAAGAGACAGCTTTCATGAATACCTAACCGTTTCTATTAATCATTTAATAGTTGTCAAAAATCTGTTACAACAGAGCCCAAGATGAGTCTTAAACCATTTTGTGTTTCATTCTGTATATCTCACTCTGATGTAATTAACTCTCACCTGTGTTCCTCAACTAACTTCACGAAGACCCATAGTTCAGTTTGTTGTAAGAGCATTAGAGTCCAAATAATCAACAACTTTGTAAAGCAAAACTTCATCCATGCCAAGTGTTGCAAGTGATTTGATGGCCAGTAGAGACTCCCATAATTACATCTTACACACATGCATAAACACACACACACACAAAGAGAATGAAGATACTCACCTGCAATGCACAACATGTCTTGAATTCATTAGGTGCACTATTTGGCCAGAAAGAAAAAACTAACCTCTTTAGAGTGGAATTTTTTTTTTTTTTGCCCTTTAAATGCAGGTACCACAGCCTATTAGTTTAAATCAGCTTACCACAAGGTGGCTGCAGTAGGCCTATGGCTATTTATGATTATTTGGCTACTTTTGTTTTTCCAATGCAATGTTTTGGTGCAGATACTGTACTACAATAAAGAAAGCAGCACTTTTGTTTTTGGGGGGGTTAACCCAAACGTATCAAATCTAAATTACAAAATACTATTTTGTATTTGTATTACAAATTTTAATATACACGTATCATAAATGGGTCTGGCGGTTCAGCCCCACAAAATTTGAGCGTTAAACATTTTCATTTCCTGCATTGTTGTAAGTTTTTCTGCACCAATTTGAGCCTTTTCTGCATCAAGTTATGGTGGTAAAAAGAAACACAAAATTCAGGTGGCAGGTGACTATTTAATATATAAAACTATGATAAAATATAATGCAGTTAGGCTCTGGCATTCTGTATTCAAAATCTCCTGTAGATTAACTTTACTAATTTTAGCCCTGCTGAGTCAACACACATTTCAGGCATCTTCCCTCCTCTTTTGTGTCTTTTTCGGGGGGGAGTAAATGTGTGTGTGGCACCTTTTCACATCAATGACAAATTATTAATTTTAATTCATTTATAAACCCCTGGACAAGCTCCTGTCTTTCAGCAAGTTTTCTGCTCATGATAAAACTTTCTGTATATTCTAAATCTATCCGAATGGACAGACCACTGAATTGGCTACGACCCAGTTTCTTTGTAAATTAATTAGTAACTGAAATTATCAGAAAAATATAATGAAGTACAAAAGTACAATATTTCTCTCTGGAAGGTAGTGGAGTAGAATTATAAAAGTAGCATAAAATGGAAATACATTACTAAATAGGTGTACTAGATAAAGGACAAGTACATTAAAATTGTAGTACTAAAGTACATGTATTGTTACTTAGATATATAATAAAATATATATAATATATTATTCAGTATACACAGGTGATAATTTCTGGATCTACTGCAGACCCCTGTGTGCTAAGACAGGCGGTGTGGCAAATTATGACATGACAATAGCTCTGGGTGATGGCGTGCAATGTGAGCCTGGAAACAGTGTTCCTGAATTATTTGATTTTCATTTTGTTTGGGGGGCAATGTATTTTTTTGTGTAAAAGCATTTTGTGGTTCCAGCTTGACAAATGTTTATTTACTTTAATAATTTTAATTTAGTATTTAATTGTTTCATTTTGAGGTTGGACTGCTGCATTTGCATTGCAATTAAGTATGTTTACTTTTAATACTTTAAGTACATTTTCCTGATATAGTTTTATTAAAGTAACATGTCTGTTGTGTACCTATCTTAATACTGAATTAGATGATGCATCCAGAATGTAATCACCACATAGAGCTTCTGCATTTACTTACTATATTGTCCGAACACAGATTATTACAGCCCCATTGCCTTCCAGCTATCTCCCTTGTTGCCCTCCTCTCACTTCATGTTTACTAGACACCTGACTTGTCTAATCCAGTACATGACATCCCTCCTTTTCTTGGAAATATACACATCCTCTTAACTAAACACTATATTGTGTTAAGTGGCAATTAACTTATTGTTTTACTTTCTATAAAAGCAATTTTCTTTAGCTTAGCAACCACCTTACAACTTGTGTCTCTTAAACAATATACAACACACATCACTTCAACACAAAATCAAAATACAGTCTGTCAAGTGTCCTTTTGACCCACTGAGGTCTGGCTATTGGCATGTCTGACGTTTCCATCTTCTGGGGTAGAGTCTGGGTGTGTGAGTTTGAATAAGTACACTTTCTTCATTTCCCCATGTTACCTCCTTTGTACTGTGCATTTCATTAGGCTTTGTAGTCTCACATCTTTTCACATGTGTGGCGTTCTTCTCATAACATGCTCCTGTTAGAGATTCAATCACACCTTGATTTCCTGTTTTACTAGCAACTTTATGTGGTGTTGCTTTGAGTGGTGTGGTGAACTTGTCCGCTATGTCCTGCTGTCTGAATACCGTGTCCCCAATGTCCACCTTTAAGTACTGCGCTCCCTTTCTTTCATCAGCATATCATACACAGTCACATACTTTCATAGTTCATGTTTCCAGTCTAGGCCTCCAGTCTGAGCAATCTTTATTCTTTTCATCAGCGATGACATTTGGCGCTCCACTTCTCAATTCGCTTGATCTCATTTTGGTGTTGTTCTCCGATTCCATTATTTTCAGAATATTCCATGAACAAGTCAGATTTGAACTGTGGTCCATTGTCTGATTTGCAGGTGACAGGTAGTCCATGCCTGCTGAAGACTGACTCAAGACTGTTGATAATTTTCTCTGTAGTTGTGGGTCATAATATCATACTCTACAACATGTATGTGACTGGTTGACAGTGGTCCAAGTAAATCTACAATTTCAGCATAATTCTGATCTGTTATTTGCAATTTACCACAGTAATGTGGTAAATTGCATGTTTATTTTGGGTTCATAACAGTATGGTAAACCAGACTGAAGGCTGAATATTTAGTGGTGCTAATTAGCAGAGTTTCAGGAGCGGGACCACACATCAAGCACGTCATCGCCAGCATTTCCATAATTACCCACACGTCCTAAGTCCTCCCCTTCACCCTCGTATCCTGCATCCCTCCCTCCCACCCCTTTCTCTGTCCTGCCTCCTGATCTCCTTCCTCCTCTCCATAGGTTTATAGGGGTCCGTCGTGCCCGGGTGCCGGATTTCCCTATTGTAGCTTCCCCACAACGCTTTCTAATGTCTATTCAGCTACTGCAAACTTAATACATCGTCTGTTCGTTAATCAATAAATCATTTAATCATTTAATCATACCTGTTGATTGTGGTCCTTGCTAGTGAACTTGCGTAGAAAGAGCTGCGTTCAGTACTACCAACTTGTTAAGGCACATAAAAAATAAACACTCTATGATAAACACCCTAAGGGCTATAAAGTACGGAAAATAAATATACAATCCTCATACTGATCAAATTAAATTAATCTTAAATTAATCTTCTCTAATTCAACTACGTGTTGAAAAGTGGACAAGGACATAAGGGCTCAGATACCTCTTGAGGCCGGTGTCGAAGACAGATCCCCTCTGGAGGTCGGCATCAAAGGTGGAGCCCATCAGGAGACTGGTCAGGAGGTCAACGACAAAGGCAGGGACCTTCTGGAAGTTGGGCAGGGGGCCCGCAACGAGGGCGGAACCCATCTGGAAGTCGACAAGAGACCTCTCCAGAGGTCAAACAGGAGGTTGGATTTGATCCTGGAGCCCCTCTGGAGGCTGCCGTTGAAGGAGAGGCCCCTGCGGAGGTTGAGCATGAGGTCGTCAGCAATTGCAGGACAGGGCAGCAAGGCACGAGGCAGGCAACTGGACAGCTAGGCCCATGGACTGATTAACCGGGCTGGAGCTGGTGTCGGTCGGACCACCGACGAGGAACAAGGAACAGGTGTCGGTCGGACCACCGACGTAGAGCCAGGGGCAGGTGAATCAGAACTGGTAGATTTTCTCCAGTCAGCCTTTAGCCAGATTAGATCGAACAATAACTGATCCAGTTCAAACTCAATGTGCTGAGCCCACATGTGGTTGGATAATTCTGTCATGTGTTCAGAAGTTCTCGGCCCAAACAAAAGACACAGGATTCCGGCATATAAAGTTTGATAGTTTTAATGAACAAAACATAACACTTACAAGCAGTGGCAAAGTCCTAGCAAATCCAAAAGAAACAAAAGCCCAAACAGGGAAAAGCTCAAAACTCAAAGTCCAAATCACAAAATCATACAGACAAACAATAATCCGGGAAAGCTTGACAGTATCCCACAGACTTCTGGCAGGAAACACAGAAGACAGCACTCAACAAACAAGGCGTGACAATACAACAATGATCCGACAGGGACTGAACAGAACACAGGCATTAAATACAACAGCAAAGAAGCAGGGTGGGAACACAAAACATCAAAGTAATTAAACAAAACAGGAAGCAAGACTAGACACAGAAAGTGTGAACTACAAAACAAAACAGGAAACAAAGAATTACACTGAAATACTGACTGAATAGACACATGCAACTTGTGCTATGCAAAAATGTAACTTGACACAGACAGACACCGAACGTACTTTGATCAAAATCAGAAACAGATAAGGACACAGACTAGACAGACCAACAAGCGGACTAAAACCAGAACAACCAACAGCACACCAGGACCCTGTTTCAGAGAACAGACTTAACAAACTCTGATCTTAATCCCGAGCTCTGAGTTGATTGTGCCTGAGATGGGAAACTCTTCGGTTGGGACTTTCTTCGGTTCCAGAGAAGCTGATCAGAATTAGTTCAAGATGGACAAGATGGAGGACAAACAAGCCAAATACGTAATTAACACGGAAAGAATATCCACCAATATGCCGCATTCGCTCATTCATACTGAACAAAAGTTTGCGGCATAATACCGCAACCATGTGTGCTTTCACATAGCGCTGTGGAGTGTTTTTAGCATTACGCTAGCTAGCTACCCCCATAATGTGGCGTAAGGTGTAGGAACCAAACCAACAAAACGCAGATGAAAGGCTGAAGCAGTACATAAAAAGAGAATGTTGGCGGTCCAGTTTAGTGTCCGATACACTGCCAGATCTTCTTCTGCAGATGATGATCTATGATCCATAGACTGTATAAAAATGTTGATCCCACAAAAGCTGTGACGCTCTTGCACCAAGAAACAGGAAGCCAGACTTCCTGGACCGTACAAAGAGAGATATTGTAGAAAGTGCGCAGTCTGATGAGGAGGTTTAAGGTGAATGATAAAGCATGATTAAGAGTGAGCAGTGATGAAATTTAAGTTGAATGATTAATAAGCATCTTGTGAGTATAGAAATCAATTTACTGTTATGTCTTCAGTACATTTAATAGCAATATTATAATATTGTTTAAATTTTCACTCTGGCCTCATCTTTAAGTTTGTGTGCGGTATCTTATTTTCTCAATTATAAGTACTGAAACAAATGTATATGTGATGCAAAAATGCTATTTTGTCCCGTAAAAAATATGTTTGGCCGGTGGATTATTTTTATCTACCAGTACACCTGGCTGGTGAGCCAAAAAGTTAATTTGCACCCCTACTCAGCAATACCACTCACTCACTTACAACAGACAATAATAATCCACAGGAAACATGCAATAAGTAATGACTGACCCAACAAAGTTAAACCATGCAATCTAATGACTGCGTTACAAAGTTGACAGAGTCCGGCAATCAGCTAGCTATGTGTTTACTAGTGGTAGCAACTGTCGCCGCATAGACAGGGAAAATCACGTTAGGAAAACCAACAATTGTGAGCTACATACACTAAGGCAATTCTCATTCTGTCAAGCCCCTGACACAGGGAGGTTACCCTATCCCAGGACACATTGCTAGTCAAAGACTACAGAAATCACTGTGCATCGTATGTGCTTAAAACCTCTCCACAGTGATGGCTCTCAGCGGTGCACAAAGTACCTAGAGTCATAGAAGCTCTTAACCAGCACATATTAACTTTTTACTATCAGTTTCAAACACCTGAAGAATACTCTCCATGAATGCTATTATTTTACAAAATGTGTAACCAGTTATACTCACAACTGGTCCCAGTGATAGTTTGACATATTATAGTACGTAATGTTACGTGGAAATTGTGATTTTATGAAAGTACAAAAGTTAATTTCATCTGCTTGCTCACAAATATGTTTTCCCCCAAAACAGCCTTTTTCATGAAGTTTTTAATGTATTCTGAAGAGCTAGATGACACGCTGAAGCTTGATTATTTTTCCTCCCACGTCATTGGAGGTTTTGTCCCAGCTCCACATGAAATAGGGAGGATAGGTTTACCAGAATGTACTTCAGTGATCATAGATCTCCCTCAGGATAAGATGCCATACTTTACAGTCATTGTCAGGACGCCTAGGCAAGTCACTTGGTCAAAGATGGACTCATCATAGGGTAAGAGACTTCTTTTATGTGTGACAAAGGCGGGATGTGGGAAATATTTTTTATTGTTGATCATCAATTTTATAAAAAGAATCTAGTTTATCCATCATATATGTTGTTTTGCTAAAAGTGCAAGAATCTGCCGTCCTGTATTACTCATATATTCCTGCAAAAGAGGGTGGGCCCATTGTACTGAAGGGCTCTTTGCATTCCCCATACAATGGCGCTCCCACTTGTGCATAAGCTCTGGAGCACATGGCTCAAGATGACCTTCTCCTTCGCAATGATCTCAGCACATGAACAAGCTTATCGTCTGATTGTAAGTAATACTGATTGATGCATACATTGTTGCAATAAAGCCTTTATTTTTATGCTCGGCAGTGGGAAAAAGATGCTGTTGTTTCCAGGCAGAGCCAATTTTAGTGGAGAAAACTGGATAAGAAAACAATGGTGTCAAAAGGTGAAAAGGACCTTCTCCCAAAAGCTCTCCCTTTATGTGCAGCTTCCCTTTGCTGAGTGAATGGTGTAACAGGAGAAATTGCCTCCAGAAGCTCTGGACTAAACAATGGCACTGAAAATAAAACATTCCCTAGTCTAATATTTTGAGAATAGACGGTGCAAAGTATGAGATTAGGTTTCTTTGGCAGCCAGGTTAAAGGGAGATAAGGGAGGGGTGGGATGCTGCTACATTTAGTCACCGTCTCCGAGAGGAGGTGGTGGAGGTGGCAGCAGCTGCTCGTTGTCTATCTGCTGCGTGGCAGGAGTGTCGGCCAGCATGAAGGAGTCGGTGGAGCGAGTGCTGGTGCGAAGAGGAGCCAGACGGTGCAATGTGCTGGGCGTCATTGGCAGCCTCAACTGGGCTTGCTGTGAAGGAGCCACCATGTTGCTGTCAGGCTCGGCCTCCGCCAGCCACGGAAGGATCTGCACCTGCGGCATGAGGTCCAGGTCCGGCATGAAGGCAGGATTCTCAATTCCATCTGGATTAAAGAAAGACAATGAATGAGCTCTGACATGGGCTTAGGGTAAAAGACATTGGTGGAAAGTAATTTTATTATATGCAAGTATATTTAGTCATAGACGGTACTCAAGTAGAAGTTAGTTCTTTACTTAATCAATTTTTTTGCTGTGTTGTACTTCAAGCCGTTTCATTCCCAAGTCGTCACATATGGGCGTATGGTCAAGACCTGTTGGCGTCGGTTTGTAACGCCCTATGATGCTAAGGGGCTCCCCCTTAGCATCATAGTTCAACACACTGGGGGAAGCCCTGTAGCTTTGTCTGTAAATGCTAAAGGTAGGTGTAAGATATTGAGTGTATGTTTCCTGTGTGAAACAAAAACTCAACATTAAAAGTTTTTATTTAAGTAACGTTGATTAAGTAGGTTATATAAGTTGTGTAAGTGACATAAGTTAAGTCATGTAAGTTAAATCAGACTTTGTTGTTTTAACCTAAACCATGATCTTATTTGACCCTAACCAAGTAGTTTTGTTGCCTAAACTTAACCAAATTCGGACATTTCACAATGTTAACAACTCGTTTTATCTTGAAAGTCTAACTGGTCGTTGCATATTGTTGGTAACTTGACGATGGTGCGCTCCACATTCAAAAACGCCTGTGCTACCCTGGGCGTTAAAAATCAACGCCAAGGGGTCTTGATCAATATGTGACGAGTTAGGAGTGAGCATGTGTGGTCGACTTCAAATCAGAAGCAGTTATTGAACTTTTCATTCAACTGCTGTCACGATCCTGTCCTGAGTGCTGTGTTTTCAGGTTTTTATTCTGAGGGTTTGGTTTTGTATCTGCTATTTAGTTTTGTCTTAGCTCCTAGTTTTGTGTCTTAGTGTTTTTATTCTGGTCAGTGTTCCGTCTGTTTCCCCTGCCTCTTTGTTCCCCTTTGCTCTCTCTGCCTGCCTGCCTCTCTCTGTCTTCCCTGCTATCTCTCTGCCTGCCTTGTTAGTCTCATGTCTGTCACCTGCGCATCTCCCGCCCTGCTCGTTAGTCTGTCTTGTCCTTGTCGGGTCATTACCTCCTGTTACCTTGTGTACAGTGTGTTGCAGTTTCTTGCCCTGTCCTGCCAGTTCTATGGTTAGTTGGAGTTTGCCTTTTGAGTTCTCTTGGATAGTTTATTTATTTTGGACATGGACTCAGCCACTCAGTTGTAAGTATGCTCGCCTTTTCTTTGCTTTAATAAACCCTTGAACTATACATCCGCTCTGTGTCCTGCGTTTGGGTCCTGCAACCTGCCACACCACCTCAAACCCTGACAACTACATTTATCTGGCAGCTGTAGTTACTAGTTACTTTTCAGGTTATGATTTTATATTTAATGTAGTAAAATGTTGCACAGAAACTCTGAGTGGGAGTTTGAATGAAAGACTTATACTTGTAATGAAGTGTTTTTAGAACATTGTATTGGTACTTTTCCTCAAGTTCTGATTTCAGATCTGAGCACTTCTTCCACCACTGGTTAAAAATGGCGGATTTATTTTACCTCCTGCTCTGTGGGTGACCCTCATGGGATATGAACTGGCTGATGCCTCATAGCCAGAGGTGCTGTCTCCCTCTGAGAACTCAAAATCTAGGGAAAAAGAGAAATTACTTTTGAAAATGTAGGCTACTTTTTCATTAAGCACTTGGACAACTCACTATGTGTGTGTGTGTGTATGTGTATGTGTGTGTATATATATATATATATATATATATATATATATATATATATATATATTTTAAACTAAAATACAAACCTTCATCAGCCGAGTGGTAGGTTTTACTTTTGTCCATTGATTTTCCATTTGGCATCTGAAGTAGGTAGAGAAGTCAGTTGATTTGTAAATCATCTTAAAACAAAGTTACTATATGTGAAAAACCAAGCTATAATGCAAATTTTAGGGCTGGGTATTTGCACTAGAAACACTTTGATAACAATACTAACCCTTTTTTAATACTTTGCTAAAGATTATCATGTTTTTCTGTAAAATCAAAATGCTAGCATTGTAAAAGTTATCTAAACACAATCAGAAAACAAAATGGCATGAAATTGGCAAAATTATAATTTAAATCGGGTTCTATCGGATCAGAAAATACAAGATTACAAATCTAGACAGATATTTAATTACAGCTTTCACTACTTCAGTTTTTAATACTACTAACACGTACTTAAGTTCAATACCCAGCCCTTTTGGCTATTGAGTAAAACTCCATGTATATTATGCTATAGATTGTCCAATAAAAATATATTCTGAGGCTCTGACCTTTTTCTGCTGGTCTTTCTTTGTGTGCTTGGTAATCATCTTTAGTGGAGCAACACCCATCTTTGCAGACTTAAATGACTCCAAACGATTCATCATGGTCCTCTGGAAGATCTCCTGCACCTCATTTTCATCCGTGTTGATATCGAAATGGCTCCGGCTGTACCTGTGCAGGTGCTTCAAACCAGAAAACAAGAAGCAAAAAAGAGTCCGTATGAGAATTTAACTGTTGAGAGGATATGAAGTCTGGAATCCATTGTTTTTACATATAGATTTACATTTACTCCTTTGGGTCAAGCGACACCCTATAAAGTTCAGTTAAACAAAGTTCAGTTTACTCATCATGAGGAATACTCAACCACTGAAAACTATAATAGACATTAATGTGACTGAAAATGATTACCTGATTCCTGCCCTTGTATAAATGCTGCTGTAGCAGGTGGTGAGTGTTAACATCCTCACTTATCCTCGTACCCTTCATGTTCTGCTCCTCCATTTCCATGCTCACTGATAGCACAGGGTATCTTCAATAGCAGAAAAAAAATCATGTCAGATACTTCATGTCTTTGTCTCACTCATGTACAGCACCAGTTCAGGTTTCTCATACAAAATATGGTGAAGAATTGGAGCTAGATGGTCAGGGGAAATACTGTCCAGCATCAACCGTGATAATTGTGGTCACTATAATCATGATTCATTCCATTTCATCCCTATTCCCAACTGTGAAGTGACTGCTTGTGGTCACTAGGGGGGAGTGTATGCACAGATCTAATGTAAGTAGATGCTCAATGAAAATAGAAGATCAACCCTAGTTTTAAATGTCTTAATGGTCAATATGCTTGTGGTATCTTATACATTAAAAATGCTTATCTCCAAAGCTGTGGTGCACACTGCTGCCTTTCCTTCCTGAAACAAATGGTTTAAGGAAGGAAAATCGCCCCAACTGAAAATAATGGAAGGAAATGGAGAGCTATCAGCTATCCTTTGATTGTGCTGTAAATCAGGTAGGTGTTTTCTCACCTCATAGGGGACAGTGAATAGTAATCGTCAGACGTGTCAGTCATGATGTCAGGCATTACATCTGCAAATCTGTGACCAAACTTTTTCTTGAAGTCTATGACCGCAGTTTCATTACGGATAAACTCCAGAGAGCCTTTATGTTCCCCCTGCAAGATGGAGACCAGAGGATTTCTTTTACCAACTGCCACTGGCCAGCACTGAATTTAGTTTGTTTCCTTAAATGTCCACTTGAACAAAACATTAACAACCATATGCAGCATCTAAACCTCACCTCAGCCACGTAGCTCATTGCATCCTTGAGGTTCAGCTGATGAAAGACATTGAAGACATGGTCGAGCTTCTTCCTTGCCGAAGGCTTCATCAAAATTCTAGTCATCCACTTCTCCTCAAAATTATTCCACCTTCATAACGAGGCAAGAGTTAACTGTAATCCATTCAAACAGTTGAGAAATGTTCCTAGTTACATTTTTAAAGAAGTCTTTACATACTTGCCCCTCATGTAGTTATGTCCTATTTGTCCAGATATATCCTCTATGGCCACAAGCATGTGACCAAACACCTAAACAATAAGAACAGAGATACTGTAATAGTTGAACTGCAGCCTGGTAGTTCTTAGTGGGCTTTGGTTTTGTAAAATGTTTAATTTTGAGCTTTACCTTGTTCTGCACTTTTTCTATGAGTGTGATCTCAGCCACTGCAGCTCTCTTTACATTAAGCCAGGTGACCAGAGGTTTCAACGTCATTCCCTGCAACAGAAAGAGATTCAAGCAATAATCAAGGTGTTAAGTGTTTTGTAGACGTAATCTACAAAAAAATTTACCAATAACTATTTTAGCTATATAACAAGACAGAAAAGTGGTTACCTGAATAATGACAGTGAAGTACACTACAATGAGAGTAGTGCTGACCATCAGATTCTTCTCCTTTATCTTGGTTTCATCCAGCAACATAGCCAGGCCATATGCAACAGCCCCTTTTAGGCCACTGTAGCTCATAATCACCTGATCTATGAACTCCAAGGGGACCAGCCTGAACTTGTTCAGCATCCAGGTGAGGATAAAGATACCTGTAGCAAGCATGCATAGAAACACCTGTAACCTCTGACATCAGAGAGAGTACTGTTTGCATGCAAAACTGACAGTAAAAGACAAAATCTCACAGATGAATCTATAGACAAAGATGAAGAAGAGTGTGAGGAGGATAAACCCTGTGTTCCAGACCCAGATTGTCGTGTCAATGGCCGAGATGCCGAGGAACACAAAGATGATGGTTTCTGATCCGTTGGCAAAAACCTTCATGACATATCTCACTGTGTTGACCGAATTTTCATCCATATTTGCATTTATGTATTTCTGGCAGCAAACACCACAGAAGACGATCCTACAGAACAAAAACACAGAAATACAATTAGTATAAATGAGCTTTTTTCCTTCCTTCCAGGATTCCTTATGTAATTTTAATAAAAAGGAGGCAGACATAATAAAATAATTAAGATGTTTTATATGGAGTAATACTCACGAAAGTATGCCGGACAGGGAGAGCATCTCAGCAGCCAAGTAGGAGAGGTATCCCAAGACAAAGACGAAGCCTGGCTCAATGATCTTGATATTTTTAGTGCATCTGGTCAGAAGAGAAACCAGTAGGCCAAACACAAAGCCCAAGAGGGAACCACCAAATGCCACCACAAAGAAGGAAACTGAAAAGAGAGGGGGAAAGGACACATGTTCATGTTATCCAGTATAATTTGGACTAGTTCTGATCCAAAACAGCCCTCTGTAAACATGTCTGCATTCATACAGCATCTCTGAAACCAGTCTCAAAACAGGCATGACCAGTACACCACAGGTATAGTGACATTTTTCCTTATTAAATTAAGTTAATTTAACTAAAGTTCAGAAACAAGACCACACTTCTCTCTCTCACACACACTAACCTAACCCATGCTTCACCCATTTCATCCACCTGTGCCTTTCTAATCCAATCACCTGCACATACCTATATAAGCCTGTCCAAACCCTTTCTCTCCCGTTTGTCTCAGTTCTCACACCTCTCCCCCCAAAACCCCTTTTCTCTCCTCTCTCAATGAGCAGCACGATGGCCCAATTGACGGAACCGTGACCTCACAGCAAGAAAGTCCTGGGTTCAGGCGTCATTCATCCCAGCCTTTCTGTCTGGAGTTTGCATGTTCTGTGTGTGTGTGTGTGTGTGTGTGTGTGGCCGGGCACTCTGGTTTCTCCTCACCATTAAAGACATGCGTGCTAGAATTTGTAAAAAAGTTGTTGCGGCTGACTGTCGATGAAGGAGAAACTGCCACGGTTTGCTAAACACGGGAGAAAACTGCTGACACGCACACAATGATACTCCAATACATTTCCGACACACCATTGGCCCATTTATTTTCCATTTCACAGCAATGCACAACGGTTCCACTTATCTGTTGTTTCCACACGTCCATGCAAAGAAAAGCAACGGCACCAGACAACACAGATGCACCATTGCTGACAAAAAAATGTGATCAAAATGTGGTTGCCCTTCACTTTAACCTTCTTAGGATAATGCAATCAAGCCAAGTAAGGTGAACAGGTGAGTGCACCTACTTCTCACCGTGTCTTACACACCCACATAGACACCCACCACCCAAGTGCCAATGCAGTGTGCCAATACAAATGAAGAACATGAATATGCAAACACTTACATTCGCAGCTCCTACAAAATTGTTCTTTTTCTACCACAGGAACCACAAGGGGATCATAAAGCAAGTCTCGACCCCAGGGTTCCTAGCCACTACAACCCAGACCACCCACCTTCATCCCTGCCTTCTCAACCAAAGTTCCTTTAGACAATCAGCCTTGTCCTACCAAGCAGCACGTACACCCACAGAACTAAGAAACATCCAACGAAGGTTAAAGTCAAGGGCAACTGGACTTGGTTGACCAGTATCTTCAACCAAGTCCAGTTGCCCTTGACTTTAACCTTCGTTGGACAACTATGACCTGGATGACTGAGAAACATTTCTTCTCTCACCACCTTTTTGAAAGCTATAAAACCTTGGTTACTGGACAATCAAATATGCCGTCATAATTTGCAGTAGTGCTTCTGTCATTGTTTTTACATATTCCTGTGCTAACATGCTGATGTATTTTACGTATTTGAGCTTGTCCGATTTTGTCTGTGCTTTTGTAATTCGTGCTTTTATGTTTTATCCATGTTCATGTGTTGTCTGCTTATGATTATGTTTTTAATGTTTTCTGTCTGCCATGTTTTAATGTTTCCTTCTTATAACATCAACCTGCCAGGGACTGATGAAAATTAGTCTGTACGGCTAAATCTGGCTCATTTAAATTTTGGACATCGCCCTTGTGTTCATTAATGTTCACTGTCTGTTTTAAATAAACAAACAAACAATCATCCCTTCCCCCTCAATCCCATTATCCCATCCTTCCTGAACCTTCTCACTAACCAAAGAAACCATCTGTTCTAACTCCCAATCGGCATGATCTTAGTTAGTGTATGGGTAACTAAATATCACTGCTTACTTATTCCTTTAATGATCTCCACAGCATTAATTTTGGATCCTCCCAGTGACACAAATGCATCAAA
>NC_060158.1:8298699-8303868 GCF_021292245.1 Micropterus dolomieu
CAGGCCAAACACAAAGCCCAAGAGGGAACCACCAAACGCCACCACAAAGAAGGAAACTGAAAAGAGAGGGGGAAAGGACACATGTTCATGTTATCCAGTATAATTTGGACTATAATAGTTTTGATCCAAAACAGCCCTCTGTAAACATGTCTGCATTCATACAGCATCTCTGAAACCAGTCCCAAAACAGGCATGACCAGTACACCACAGGTATAGTGACATTTTTATTAAATTAAGTTAATTTAACTAAAGTTCAGAAACAAGACCACACTTCTCTCTCTCACACAAACTAACCTAACCCATGCTTCACCCATTTCATCCACCTGTGCCTTTCTAATCCAATCACCTGCACATACCTATATAAGCCTGTCCAAACCCTTTCTCTCCCGTTTGTCTCAGTTCTCACACCTCTCCCCCCCAAACCCCTTTTCTCTCCTCTCTCAATGAGCAGCACGATGGCCCAATTGACGGAACCGTGACCTCACAGCAAGAAAGTCCTGGGTTCAGGCGTCATTCATCCCAGCCTTTCTGTCTGGAGTTTGCATGTTCTGTGTGTGTGTGTGTGTGTGTGTGTGTGGCCGGGCACTCTGGTTTCTCCTCACCATTAAAGACATGCGTGCTAGAATTTGTAAAAAAGTTGTTGCGGCTGACTGTCAATGAAGGAGAAACTGCCACAGTTTGCTAAACACGGGAGAAAACTGCTGACACGCACAGAATGATACTCCAATACATTTCCGATACACCGTTTGACCCATTTATTTTCCATTTCACAGCAATGCACAACGGTTCCACTTATATGTTGTTTAAATAAGGCCAAGTAAGGTGAACAGGTGAGTGCACCTACTTCTCACCGTGTCCTACACACCCACATAGAC
Organism: Micropterus dolomieu; assembly: GCF_021292245.1. Taxonomy (NCBI): domain Eukaryota; kingdom Metazoa; phylum Chordata; class Actinopteri; order Centrarchiformes; family Centrarchidae; genus Micropterus; species Micropterus dolomieu. Next base: position 8,299,575 of record NC_060158.1, read on the forward strand.
ACCCACCACCCAAGTGCCAATGCAGTGTGCCAATACAAATGAAGAACATGAATATGCAAACACTTACATTTGTGGCTCCTACAAAATTGTTCTTTTTCTACCACAGGAACCACAAGGGGATCATAAAGCAAGTCTCGACCCCAGGGTTCCTAGCCACTACAACCCAGACCACCACCTTCATCCCTGCCTTCTCAACCAAAGTTCCTTTAGACAATCAGCCTTGTCCTACCAAGCAGCACGTACCTGGAACACGACACCCACAGAACTAAGAAACATCCAACGAAGGTTAAAGTCAAGGGCAACTGGACTTGGTTGACCAGTATCTTCAACCAAGTCCAGTTGCCCTTGACTTTAACCTTCGTTGGACAACTATGACCTGGATGACTGAGAAACATTTCTTCTCTCACCACCTTTTTGAAAGCTATAAAACCTTGGTTACTGGACAGTCAAATATGCCGTCATAATTTGCAGTCTGTCATTGTTTTTACATATTCCTGTGCTAACATGCTGATGTATTTTACGTATTTGAGCTTGTCCGATTTTGTCTGTGCTTTTGTAATTCGTGCTTTTATGTTTTATCCATGTTCATGTGTTGTCTGCTTATGATTATGTTTTTAATGTTTTCTGTCTGCCATGTTTTAATGTTTCCTTCTTATAACACCGTCTGTACGGCTAAATCTGGCTCATTTAAATTTTGGACATCGCCCTTGCCCTTGTGTTCATTAATGTTCACTGTCTGTTTTAAATAAACAAACAAACAAACAATCATCCCTCCCCCCTCAAGCCCTCCACCCCTTCCCCCTCAATCCCATTATCCCATCCTTCCTGAACCTTCTCACTAACCAAAGAAACCATCTGTTCTAACTCCCAATCGGCATGATCTTAGTTAGTGTATGGGTAACTAAATATCACTGCTTACTTATTCCTTTAATGATCTCCACAGCATTAATTTTGGATCCTCCCAGTGACACAAATGCATCAAATACATTGAAGAGCACCTAGGAGAAGAAGAAGAAAATTAATTTTCCATTCTTTGAAGGTAGAATAAGATAAAGAATGGACATGACATGTAAACTGAGTCAGTAAATTTCAAATGCTTTCTTCTTATTTTTGTCATTATTCCTTATCTGCAGCTTATTTATTGTCATTGAATTGTCATGTCCACATAGAATGACAGACCAGGGAACGAAAAAGCAGTGTGCAGATAATTCTTTGTATTTTGGCACAGATTGTTGTTACACACCACCTGAACAAATGAAGGTTAAAAGTACCTTTTTGTTCCTTTTCCTCCCTGTAGTTTCATGATTCATAAGACATACAAGTAATATTTCTTATTAGAACAACCACTTCAAAGAGCACTTTGAATGACCAGTTCAGGCAAGATGGCAAGACCTCAGTCTGGGTAAAGGTCCTTACTTTGAAGAGCAGAATGTTTGCATTCTTTACAATTCATGTCTTGGAAGTGTACTTTCGAATGATGGATGTCTCAGCAAACTCCCAAACTGTTAAGCGAAGTATTGTAACATACGAACCACTGTCACGCCGTCGCTGAGCAGCGACTGTCCAAACACCAAGATGAAAAGGACCTCGTTGACATGAACTTGCTCAAACACGGCAATGACTGCTACAGGGTCCACACCGGCAACCACACTGCCAAAGAGAAGATACTGGAGCAGACTGATGTCCACGTTACCTATAAAATGCAAGACAGGAAACACGCTAAATCTGGCTTTTATTTAATGTAGCTGAGCAGGAAGTTGAAAGGACCTGTGGGAGATCAGGCCCTTTAACCACCCTACAACCCAATAGTTGCCTTAAAATCTATGACAGGCCCTTCTGCACCAATTTGGCCATACCAGCGGCATGGTTCTATGGATGATAAAATAAGTCTGATAATCTACCACTCTGGTCCAGATTAATATCTCAACAACTACTGGATGGTTTGTAATTTGATACAGACAATCATGGTAATAACTAGAATAACTCCAGCTCAGGCCTCTTTCCAAACCCTCTAAACAACTTTAATTATTTGTCACCCAGTGTAGAGGCTTCCAAAGCCTGACAATATTAGTACACCTTTTTTGTAGCCTATATTTGTTTACATTTTAGCAAACTAGCACCGCTAAAGTAGTAGTACTTCCTGCTTGCAAAGCACCCATGGATGTACAGGCAACTATCACTGATACTTTGAAACGTGATGATTGTCAGGCAAGTTCTGCCGTAAAAAAGAGTGTATTTTTACTAGGATTTCAAAGCAGGTTCATGGATGTTTATTTGTTACTGGATATAATAATTAGTTGGAAAATGTAAGTCATGCTGAATCTAAAAACATTTGTATAATGTCTGTGTGTTCAGATGTGACTCAGTTATAACTCAGAGAAGGTGTGTTATTTGGTTTACATGGTCACTCCGATTCATCCCATTTCTACAATCCACCACAAATTCAAAGTCTCCACTAGAAATAAACTACAGAAAAAATCAGTGGCAGGCAACCTCCTGAAGTGAAATAAAGTAAAGCTTACCCATGGCTCCTCCTTTGGCGCACCCCCACAGCGACAGCCCCAAGGTAGCGGCGTTCCAGCAGGTCCCGACTACGGTGTAGATCAGGATGGAACCCAAGTTGCTGAAGAAGAGCTTGTTTGGCATGGCGTAGCCCGTGTCCAGGATGATTTGAGGCAACAGATATAAGAAGAAGACGCCTGGGCTCAGCCTGAAGCTCTGCATCTTGTCTGCACCCCAAACCATCCCACCCAGAATAAAGCCGCAGCAGATGAGTAGGCCACTCTCTGGGATCACATTGCTTACATGATGGTTGGCCTCGATGACTGAGAAGAGAAGAGAACAAAAGGATGTTTTTTCTTTAAATTGGTCAAAAACTAAATTTAATCTGAGAAAATGTCCTTCATTTAGAACTGTGCCAAAGTCAGACTGAACTACGTGACAACATATGGGTTTGTTCTTCTCCTGTTTTACGCACTCTTGTTAACTATCACTATCTTTTCACTACTTCTCTTGTGTCTTCTGACAATACAACCAGCAATTGTAGATTTAAAATACCAATTAGACAGAATTTTCTTGAGATTCAGGGCAAGTCTATCTGTATTCAATTTAGATTGTAGTTTAAACCATAAAATGCAAACATTTGCAAATCAGAATCAGAATCAGCTTTATTGCCAGGTATGTATACACATACGAGGTATTTGACTCTGGATTGTACAATGCTCACGATGTGCTTAATTATACAACAACACAACAATACAGTAATAAAATCAAACACGGGCTACAGTATAGAAAGCACATATATACACATTATAAACAAAAACAGACAGACAGATTGAGACAATAGTGCAATAGTGCAATGAGAAGAGTGCAAAGGATGCAGGAGAAAATTATTATTATCATTAATGTTATTATTATGTACATGTTGGAGGTGGATGTGATTCACAGGTGAACATACACATACAAGCATACACATGTACACAGTGTGATGAGTGCAAAGAATGCTGGAATAAATAAGTATAATGTGCAGGTGTTATGTACGTGAGGTAGGTGGATTATACAGTATATACAATATATACAATATGAACAGAATGAACAGCTTTGAAATGGAGAATGATGAATAAATAAATAAATGGTAAGTGGTAGCCAGTTCCTGACATTGTGAGTCTGAGTCAGCTGTTCATCAGAGTGATGGCTTATGGGAAGCTGTTCCTGTGTCTGTTGGTTTTGGCGTACAGTACTTTGTAGAGGGGAGGAGCTGGAACAGGTTGTGTCCGGGGTGAGATGTATCTGCAGTGATGTTTCCTGCCCGTTTCCTGAACTGGAAATGTATAAGTCCTGAATGGAGGGCAAGTTGGCACAGATGATCTTTTCTGCAGTCCTGACTGTCCGTTGTAGTCTGCTCCTGTCCATTTTGGTGGCAGATCCAAACCAGACAGTGATGGATGAGCAGAGGACAGACTGGATGATGGCTTTGTAGAAGTGGATCAGCAGCTCCGTAGGCAGGTTGAGCTTCCTGAGCTGGCGCAGGAAGTACATCCTCTGCTGGGCCTTCTTGATGATGGTGTCAGTGTTGGGCTCAGGGGGCCTGTAATGTCCTTCAGGTGGGCCAACACCAGTCTTTCAAAGGACTTCATAACTACAGATGTCAGGGCGACAGGAGGGAACTTCACACAGCTCCAGTGATCTGTGGAAGGTCTGTGTGAAAATGGGGACTAGCTGGTCTGCATGGTTGAGTACCAGCAGAGTTGGGGGTTAGTGAGCATCCGCAGGCCTTTCCACACTTACGCAGGAC
>NC_060158.1:8303888-8334832 GCF_021292245.1 Micropterus dolomieu
GTGGTAGCCAGTTCCTGACATTGTGAGTCTGAGTCAGCTGTTCATCAGAGTGATGGCTTATGGGAAGCTGTTCCTGTGTCTGTTGGTTTTGGCGTACACTGCTTTGTAGAGGGGAGGAGCTGGAACAGGTTGTGTCCGGGGTGAGATGGATCTGCAGTGATGTTTCCTGCCCGTTTCCTGAACTGGAAATGTATAAGTCCTGAATGGAGGGCAAGTTGGCACAGATGATCTTTTCTGCAGTCCTGACTGTCCGTTGTAGTCTGCTCCTGTCCATTTTGGTGGCAGATCCAAACCAGACAGTGATGGATGAGCAGAGGACAGACTTGATTATGGCTGTGTAGAAGTGGATCAGCAGCTCCGTAGACAGGTTGAGCTTCCTGAGCTGACGCAGGAAGTACATCCTCTGCTGGGCCTTCTTGATGATGGTGTCAGTGTTGAGCTCCCACTTCAGGTCCTGGGATATAGTGGAACCCAGAAACCTGAAGGATTCCACAGCAGACACAGGGCTGTTGAGTATGGTGATGGGGGGCAGAGTGGGGGGGCTCCTCCTGAAGTCCACGGTCATCTCCACAGTTTTAAGCATGTTAAGCTCCAGGTTGTTCTGGCCACACCAGAGAGCCAGCTGATCAACCTTCCGTCTGTAGGCCGACTCGTCACCGTCCCGGATGAGCATCAGCATACTTCAGGAGTTTGACAGATGGGTCTCCTGAGGTGCAGTCGTTGGTGTAGAGGGAGAATAGCAGGTGGGAGAGCACGCACCCCTGGGGGGCGCCAGTGCTAATAGTCCGGGTGCTGGATGTGATGTTCCCCAGCCTCACCTGCTGATTCCTGTCAGTCAGGAAGTTTGTGATCCACTGACAGGTGGAGGCTGGCACAGTGAGCTGGGTGAGTTTGGTGCCGACCTGAAGTCCACGAACAGGATCCTTGCATATGTCCCTGGAGAGTCAAGGTGTTGCAGGATGTAATGAAGTCTCAAGTTGACAGGATCATCCACTGACCTGTTAGCCTTGTAGGCAAACTGCAGGGAGTCCAGCAGGGGGCCTGTAATGTCCTTCAGGTGGGCCAACACCAGTCTTTCAAAGGACTTCATAACTACAGATGTCAGGGCGACAGGAGGGAACTTCACACAGCTCCAGTGATCTGTGGAAGATCTGTGTGAAAATGGGGACTAGCTGGTCTGCATGGTTGAGTACCAGCAGAGTTGGGGGTTAGTGAGCATCCGCAGGCCTTTCCACACTTACGCAGGACTGCTGGCTGTGAAGCTGTTTCCTAGCTTTTCAGCTTAGTATCTCTTTGCTGCTTTGACGTCTTTAGTCAGAGTGTTCCTGGTCTGGTTTTACAGGACTCTGTTCCCACTTTGGAAGGCTTCCTCTTTGGTCTGACAAAGCTGCCTGAGTTTTGCTGTGAACCAGGATTTTTGGTTGTTGTAGGATAAAGGTTTTAGACTGCACACACGTCCTCACAAAAACTGAAAAAAAAACTAGGATGTCACAGTGTAAGTTAGTTCGTCCAGGTCAGCGGTTGCAGCCTCAGAAACACTCCGGCAGTACAGTCAAAGCAGGCTTGTAAATCCAGCTTCAACTCCTTTGTCCATCTCTTCACACTCTTTACAACAGGTTTAGCAGATTTCAGTCTCTGTTTGTAAGACGGGATAAGATGAACCAGACAGTGATCAGAGATTCCTAAGGCTGCACGAGGGACAGAGCGAAAGGCATCCTTTATTGTAGTGTAGCAGTGGTCCAGTATGTTAATGTACCTGGTGGGACACTTAATATGCTGTCTATCACTAACTGGTGCACTCAACTAAGAACGTGCAATTCTGGACATATGATTAACCAGCATGGTAGTGAGTATTAGGATTTAGAAATTGCTCTTGACTTGACTTAATGGCCTAACAAAGTGTCACTGAAGTTTATTTAAAAGTGAAATCTACTGAACCATTACAAAAAGACCCATTTCAACATGTTGATTTCTCTGTCCAGACCACAGGGAGACTCTTGTTAAATGCTGTCTAGGGGCGGCTGTGGCTCAGGAGATAGAGCATGGAAGGTTGACGGGGTCGAAGTGTCCTTGGGCACGATACCCTGTTCCACCAGTACCAGTACAGTACCTGTACCAGCCTAGATCATTAAAAAAAAAAATTTCAAGCACATTTTATTTCCTCAAATGTTTTTTACATACCCAATTTAGCCAAACCAGCCACCAATATCCATGATGCTAGATGAACCAAACTACAGGTGTAAAATCAGCTGTTAGCCTGTATTTCTTTCCATTGCTGTTTCAAGCAAATAAAATTGTGGGGGAAAGAAAGTGCCCACATTATAAGAGCCCACTAGAGGTCGTAGCCCCCTCTGCAATGAGCCTGCAGCTCTGCACCTGGGAGAGATGAGGGGGATGAGAAAGCACAAAACTACAGGAGAGGGAAGAAGTCAAGTTTTAATTAAGGAACCAATTAAATAACCAGAGTAGTAGTTTATTTGTTTTTTTCAAATTACTTTTTGTGGAAATTCATACTGAATACTCAACTCTAGCTTAACTTTATTAGCATACACAAGCCACTCTGCTCCTAGATCCTCATAGGTGTCCGGCAATATTCTCATTTGGAAAAGTTTGCTTTTCTCAGTCACAACACAAGTTACAGTCCATGTCATATGTTTGTTTGTTGTTTTCCTCATACAGTCTATGGTTTTCCTCTGTACTTGATAAAGAAATATATTTTTTGCACTGTTAGATGCTGTTACAATAACTACACATTTTGATGACATTGGAGTCAACTGCCAGATCCTCAGGCCTTTCTAATATCCACACCAATAAATAGACCTCTTCTGGAGTACACGGGGTTGGGGTTGGGGTTAGGACACGCTTCTCCTTCATTCAGGACTAAATGTACCTACAGTTGTATATGGTTTAAATATATAAGTAACAGTGACTCTGCCATGTTTTACAGATCATGTGAGTGACCTGATGAAGCTCGTGTTCCTGGACCCACCAGACTCTCTTCACAGTATGAGAAACCATCAGAGGCAGGTGACTTGCTTTAGTCAAGAAAAGGGCTGAAGACAACACAGCAGCCAGCAGCATCAAGAGAGTTGATATCCACAGGAAGACACGTCAGGGGATGACCACGGTGACCTGATCTGTACTTTTTACATGAAAGTCATGGCTTTGCTACTTTTTGCAATGTGTGTGTGTGAGTGTGTGTGTGTGTGTGTGTGTGTACGCTTGTGGTACACAAGTCACTGTAAGTCTTTAAAAGACTTCCAAGTACTTTTTGCTTCGTTTGTTTGCTCTGGTCTTAAATCCTGTGCTTAATTTTTACTTGTGCCTCAGGTCTTGGTCACGTAGAGAGGAGCATTCAGTTTGTCTGCACTGTTTTTCTATCGCCTGCCTGCCCACTCTCAATTACTTTCAGCCTGAAACTCCTGAAAACATTTTTGAGTCTGTCATTAAATCCACTATTTGTACTTCAGCCTTTGTGTCTGCAAGGAGTCCTCTGTTTCTCCAGCCCATAACAATATGCATAATTTACATTTATATTTCATTGGCTATGACTAAAGTGCTTTATTTTTAAGTAATGTTTTGGTCATTTTTAAATGTACAATTAAGGGTTAAATATATCATGTTCTTTCAGGTTTTATAAAAAACCTATGTGATTCCATGGATGTAAAATCCTGGTTCCTTTAACATCCTATGAAAATGTGAATGAGTTTTGCTAGTAAAAGTTACAGTTATCTTTCACAAGATATCTAATATTTTCTTAGGTAAAACAATTGTAAAATAGGCTTACATGCTTGAAATGTGCAAAAGTTCAGTTCAGTTATGAAATGTGTAGCCGGTGAATAGTGATCTGCAGTAAGTATGTTCCTAATAGCAAACATTTACAATTAATAAAATGTTTCTATCAAATTCCATAGTGAAAACATACGGGTCATTTTTGACCCATGTGTGTTAAATTGATGTAGAATTACAAAAACTATGTTTGTTAATACAGTAAGAAAGTAAAAATAAATATAATGGTTTGTGGTAATCAAAAACTAAATATTTAATGACTACTTGAAATATTAAATAATGAAATAAAATGATTCCAAATGATATAGCAAAGAAACACTCAACCATGCATGAAATTACATAGAAAATGCACAAGGGTACTGATACAAAATTTATTGTTATTCAAAAAGGAAAAATGACAATATTGATGTGTGATGATCAAAAACAACTTATTTGAGGAATACCTGGAATACTGAATGATGAAATTAATTTATTGCAAAGATATAGAAACTTAAAACTCAGGCAGTGTCACTTTTGACCCATTTTGTGCATCAAAGAGTTAAAAGAACATTTAGCTGCTCAACCTGCACAGTCAAGCATGAACGCATCTCTCCCTCTCTTCCTGCAGGCAGGAGTGAAAGTGAGCTACGATGGTTATGGGGACGCTCTGTGTCTCTGTTGCTCCGAAACTTTTCGACAACACAGGAGGAGAACAAGCTGACAGATGTTTTTATTGTCCCCATCTGTGACATGAAATCAACCCTTGGAAAAGTTCAGTCATCTGTAGAACATGATATTCGTTCATTACAATATCTACAGTACATCTGAGAACATGACTATATTAATATGCTAATATATGGATAAAAGCAAATTACTTAAGTTAGAAAATAAATATACAAAATAAGTTAAATTAAAAAATGATAGGCTGTAAAAAAAAGTGTCTTGTAAAAGTGTGAGGGGTTGCAGATGAACATTTAATATCCAGAAATCCATCGATTTCACTGCAAGGACCCCTGTGAACTTAAAAAAAAATTGCTGATACTATATTTGATTTCAACAACTTCCTGTTTGTTAACTGTGTGAATTATCACATTAAGTTTTATGTTTTATTTGACCTAATGTTAAACAGGACACCTTTATGGATTTTTTAAGTTGAAATACGCTTTAACGTGATAATTCTCATTTTCTTCAATGATATTTGTTTCATACTTTATGTAACTGATATGTTCTAGTTAAGTTTGACAAACCAACAACATACATTCTTAAATCATATTGAAATCCATAGCATAAAGTAAAGTAATGGTTTCCCGCTGCAGAACAAATTCGTCACAGTGCTGTCCTGACTGAACAACCATAAATGAGTCCTGTTATCTCCATATGTTGTATCCTTATATGAAGCAGCATGTTAGTCTGTAAATGTTTTAAACCTTTTAAACAGACATAGCTTTTTCTAATGTTTTTCATTTAAACGATTTCTAAACGATTGTGAAGTCTACATTACCTTAAAGGTGTGGTGATTTAAATTATAATTTTTTGTCTTTTGCAATCCTTCTAATTCAAGACACTTGCTAAAACCCCTACTTGCAAATCAGTTTTTAGATTTAAATAAACGTAAAGAATGTACAGAAAAGTGTATATATTATGTATATGTATATGTATATATATTATCAAACTTTTAGAATTGGAAGCCAAAACTGATCATTCTATTTGAGTCTGATTTCACTGTTTGGGTATCCACAGTCATTTTCTGCATCATATACAGATAATCACAGTCCCATATTTGTCATTGGTGGTACACCCACAGATGCACACACACATTCATTTGCATTGTTCACAGAGCTGCAACCCATTTGCGTCTGTTGTGTAAACTGTTAATGAATGACCTGGTTCTGTGATCACAAGACAAGTACTTAGGCTTAGGTCAAGCTCTCTTTAGGGCCCAATTTATGTTCAAGTTATTATTTCAGCATATTTTGCTTTTGTCTTGAAACACAGACATCTTAGAAAAGCATGTAATATTACATTGGGTGACAGTTTTGATCAAAACCGCCTGACAGTACCATGGATTGATAGATATTTTACAGACCCAGTTGCAACCAAACCCTACACCTAAGAAGAATGAGGCTGAGAGAAATGACGATAGATACAATAAAATTATAGAGTTTTTCTACCAATATAGACTGGGGCAGCTACCACCTAAATATCTGCTTTATGGCAATACTGGATTTACAGGACTTTTGTACTTTTGTATTTTTATTAAGTGTATCAGTTTCACAGGTATATACAAGACAAATATCCATCAATGGTTTCTTCAATGAATTTTCAATGAATTTTCTTTAAGATCATTATGTCACCACATTGTAATTTAAAATTACATATATTGTAAAAGAAAATGTTATAGTACCAAAGTATGATTGTGAGGTACTTTATTTAAGTATTTCCAATTGCATTACTTCAGAATCTACTCTACTAAAATATTAAAAACACCTCTCAATATAATGCAAAACTGTTTAACAGCACCACAGACTCTTTGCTTCCAAAATGACCATTTAGTTCACTCAACACCTCAGACACTGAATATAATAACCTTCATGATGGTAGGATTTATTTCCAGACTATTATATTAGACTGTATGAATTTAGCTAGGTGTACCTAATATACTGAACTGAATGCATGATCATATTTTAAAATAAAGCATTGCTATGGATTGAATTACCAAACCATATAAAGGTATAAAATAGAATGATCAAGTGATATATAATACTATAACACTATAATAATATAAAAGGGGCAATTCTTCTTATTACTTTTACTTTGAAGACTTCAATAGATTTTGCTGGTAATATTTCCAGAATTTTGCTTAAATGAAATTATAAATGCAGGACTTTTGCTTGTGTACACTGTGGTATTTATACTTTACTTAACTAAAGGTCTAAATACTTCTTCAACAGCAAATATCAACCACCCTAACCTCAGAAATATTAATACTGCTCTCTACTCGCTGACAAAATGCCCTAATAACAATCAACTGTTACAATTAATTGGGTCACCAGAATAAGTTTATCAAAAATATACTAACTAAATCATATTTACTATTAAAATGACTTTTCAGATGTAGCTGAGGTCAGATTAGCGCTCCATGGTAAAGACTTGGTAGGACTCACGAAGTTTGCAGAGCCAGCAGACCAGGACCCAGAGGGCCACCAGGAACGGGGTGGAGACATGTTCCCACTTCCAGGTCACAATAGGTAGAGTGGTGATAGGCTGTGCTACATGACCACCGCCTCCACCACTTGGGTTATGTCCTGAGCTTGCAGTGGTGTCATGAACACTGCTTGTCGTAGTGCTCTGTTTTGTGCCATTGTTGGCTAGGCTGGAGGTCTTGGACGCCATCAGCAGCATGCAGAGAAAAACGGCAAATCGCCAAGAAGTTGCCATGTTTGGGAAAATTTCTCCACAAAGTCTTAGTTAACTGAGTTAGTTAAATTTAGGCTAATGCAAGTGTTCAGGTCAACCGCAGATGGTGTGTGAATCTCTCATTCCTTTCCCGTGTCTTCTCCTTCCCTCTCAGGTCTATTTCCCTTTGTCTTACATCTTTAACTGGCCTAAGAATTGTGGCCTCCTCTCTGATCTCCGCTCTGCCAGCTTTTTACGAAAGGCGAGGCTCAGCCCATCCTGATGCTAGTCTCCTCCCACTTTTCACCCAGACCAGCTAGTTTGACCACTTTACTCAACGGAAGTTTTGATAGCCTCTCCCTTCTGCTGCTCTACCTGCATCTCCGCCAATCAACCCAGACAGTTTTATGCTCTCGATCTGGAGTTCTTCACTGGAGATCTAGGGAGGTGCTAAGGTTTCCTGCTACAGTGTTCAACAGTGTTCAAACCAGCAGCCGCTGACTTTTCTTTCTGATCAATTTAAAGTACACTGCGTAATGGGATTATTAAGAGGGAGAGCATTATCTTGGGCATAGGCAGTTAATTTCAGCCAGTTACCACGCAAACCTTTGAGGCTTTCATTTCCATCTTCAGATCACCACAGTGTTAATGCTGCCAAGCGACGTTATATCTCTTCCAGAGGGTTAGAAGTGTGACTGACTGGCTGCTGACACTAAATGGCACGATGAGGCCGTACTGGGAGTGTTTTTGAGTGGATTAAATGAACAATTAAAGTGTCGCCACAGAATGAGAGCCAGGGAGGGCCTGTATTATGGTCAACTTAGTCATCTCGTCACCTCCTGTCCCGTTTGACCAAAAGGCCGGGCTCACCAATAGCTGTGGGGATATTGATGAGTCATCTGCTGTTTACAAGACATAGCATTTATCTAGTGACAGAGTAGGTTACTGCTACTGCAACACACCTGGACCTTTTTTTACACAGTCAATGACTTGGACAAGCTGACACTATATTTTTATACAAAGAAAGGAATAACTTTGGGGACAAATAATAACAAATTTGTCGTAGTCAGTGTTTCAAAGAGTTTATAAAATTTCCCCCAACTCAACAACTCACATAACTTGGTTATTTTTTTAAAGGAGACCCCAAATACTGCTTTTCCAGTCCTATATTGTAGTTCTGTGACTCCTGTACGGCAGCTTTGCAAGATTCGAAGTTCAAAAAAATTAATTTCTGTCTTATATTGGCTCTTTATGTAGGCCTTCATTTAAGCCTCTGTCTGAAACAAAATGTAGATGCTCTTGTCTCTTTAAGGCCCCCAACTGTTTTCTGATTGGCCAAGACCTGAAGGCTGTTGTTGTCCCTGAGCAGTATAGACAGACAGAGCATTGCTGAGCCCTTGCTGTGCGGAGCAAATGACCACATATGGAATGGCTTTGTCTAGCCATTGGCTCAGGGCGGGGCTTCATCAAGGGGCCCACCTGCTGCCAAGTAATTTAAACCAAGTTTACATGACCCCAGACTCACTCCGAAAGTCTACTGATTCTGTCTGCGTCACTGCTGCTGGAGCTGATCGCAGCCATTCTAGTCAATGCGTCCCAGTCAAGCAGCACAGAGCAGATGAACAGAGTCACCGGTCGATTTTCAAAATACAATACCCTGTACAGACTTCAACAATAAACACTATTAAATCAGACAAAAAACAAACAATTTAACTACATAGCCTACTTAATCATAGTAGAAGCACAAAAAGCAAGCACTAATTACCAAATCAACAAAATCTAAACATGTCAGCAAAATCCAGCAAAAACGCTCTTATTCTGATATGTAGCCTGTGGTAGATGCTAGATGCACCTGTCAAGATGAGGAACAAAAGCGGGCCACAGAGAGCTGTGAAGAATGTAGTAGAAACACAAAAGAACAAGTCTTTAACGTGGGGCAGGCTACTGAAATGCTTCTGAGAGGCTTCCAGTGTGAGTTGATACGGAAACTAAACCGCTGCGTCTGTGTGAAGTGAGTATTTTTAAAATTTGCTAATAAGTTTTCCATTTGTTTAAAATACAAATTTTACTTTATGATTTATGTGTTTTAAAACTTGTCTCCTTAGAATATCTACAAGGAACTGATTAAACTTCTCGGCCCACGTAGGGGGCTATCACTTTCCCCCCAAAGCAACCGACATTGGGCACGCATGCACAGACAGAAGAATTGTTTGTGACTTAGAAAGTATGAAATTGTCCAGTGCACTCAGCAGCAACACGTTCTCCAGCTGCAAGCGTCACCATGAATGATTTATGATTGTAAAGTTCGGGCACATTTGGAATGTGAACAGGATGTCCAAAAAAAATATTTATTAATCTCAACCCCATTAACAAGTCATTGATCAAGAGAAAATGTATTGAAAACTCATAACGTTAAGTAACATGGCTAACATTAAGTTGGCTACTTAGCTAATTAGCTTGCCTTCATCATCCAGAGAGCCAACGTGTCTCCTCTTCAGATGCTCCACCTTAACTGCCACGAAAGTTCAGCTTGGCAAATTTTTACAACCTTTTTAGCTGGGTGAAGAGTGAAATGCTCCCTCATTTTGCAGGTTTTATATCTTGAAGGTGTTGCCATCGCTGATGTTAGCACTTTTCACTTAACTCCATTAAGCGGATGGTGTTGCTACTGCCTTATCATGTCACAAACTAAATCCATCCATCCATCCATCCATCGTCAACCGCTTATCCTGCGTACAGGGTCGTGGGGGGGCTGGAGCCAATCCCAGCTGACATCGGGCGCAAGGCGGGGTACACCCTGGACAGGTCGCCAGTGTCACAAACTAAATGTATAATTAAATTAGTTTGCAACAAAATTTCTCGTATGCAACTTCAAACCACTTTCTGTCCTAATCAGTTCATCTTGCCTATGCTTGCTTTTGTTCACTCTGGTACTGCTGACAGTTTTTTTGGACAAGTAATTAGCGCTCCAGTCTGGAATCATTCTTGAACCGTTTGAAGGACTATTTATCGCTAACGCTTTGGATGGCAGGCTACTTGTCCAATTGACTCATCGCCCTGTTTCTGTTTCTTTGGTTTTGTCTGGTAGTCATAAAGACAGTATTCAGTTGCTCATTATTTCCTCTCCTGACTCTCTGCTTGTTTTGGGTCACACATTGCTGAAGCAACACCTTGTCCCTCCATAAAAAGCATTTCTGGTGGCCCGCAATAGAGGCAGACACACGCCCTCCTGCTGGTCTGCTACGCCTCTGCAAATTTCAAGTCATCCCTGGTCCCACATAGCCCTTGATTTTGTGACAAGTTTGCCTTCATCCCAAGGTAAGGTTAAAGCTACCCAGTATCATGAGATTTCACCCCACATTTCACAACTTAAGCCAGTGTTTTCCAGCCCTCTGTGTGCTCCTACCGATTCCCCTCCACCCACCTGGATCGTCCACGATCACCCTGCCTGTTTTGGTCGAGAATACAGAGTTACTTCCTGATTCACACCCGACATGTCTTGCTCACCATATTGTGCATGAATGCAATTTTGTAGTGCAAAAAAATATATAACACAGATTTCAGTTAATTCACCTGCATTTTCACTTCCAAGTAATCTAGATAATCTTCTTTTACTTGCTTTAAGTCTGTTGAATTGTTGCATAGCTTGCGCTGTTTTCCCTAATAGAACGTAAAGCATGTCTAGCAATGTAACCACATGAAATAAATGAAATTTGTGAAATTTTGTAGGAGTGATGGGCAAAACTACAAAAATAAGATCCAAGTCATAAGAGAAATAAATAACGCCATCAAAAACATGTTAGTTCTTCAGTCAGTGCAATTGACTGGGCACTGATAAAACCTGGAGTTGGTCCCCGGGCGCTGCACAGCGGCTGCCCACTGCTACCTTGAGGGATGGGTTGAAGTGCAGAGAACAAATTTCGCAACATGTATGTGTATGTGACAAAAAAAGTATCTTCTTCTTCTTCA
This sequence comes from Micropterus dolomieu, assembly GCF_021292245.1. NCBI lineage: Eukaryota > Metazoa > Chordata > Actinopteri > Centrarchiformes > Centrarchidae > Micropterus > Micropterus dolomieu. The sequence continues at coordinate 8,315,022 of NC_060158.1, forward strand.
TTTTCTATATATCACATTTTTTCTTTTGTATTTCATGTAGCCTTCCGAAACAAATTTTATGTGGAATGATTGTTGTAACCTTAACCCGGATTTTCTGAAAGAAGAAATATTATATTTTATCTCAATCGCACCTTCTTGAATAAAGAGAAGAGGAGAAGAGAAGAAAGAATAAAAAAATAAATAACAACTGGACACTCCATGAGCTGGTTCAGTAAAACAGACCCTTCTATCACTGGGTGCGCAGTTTTACATAAATGCATAGAGTAAGGATCCAATGATATGAGGACAGGACGGCAGTATGACCCATTTGTCTCCCTTATTAGAAAGAATCATGTGCACCCCAAACATCTCCTTGTCTTGTCACACTGCATGATTGATGTCTGTGTTGAGCCTTCATTACCACTATGCATGTGTGTTTAGGTGACAGAGACTTGTAAATAGTTTGCATGCACCATTTTTTTTCCATGAGTCGTTAATCAAGGTCTTCCCTCCTGCTGAGCACATTCACTTTAGTTGGAATGTAACCGCTGTATCAGCGCCTATTCTGATTGGAGGGAACCTCAGAATACTTTCATTTTCACTCTGGTTAAGTCATATAAAGTGTTAAGGAAATGTGCAGTCAGAGCCTTTTCAGAAATACAGTATTTTACAAAATACCAAAGAACAAATGTACTCAAATAAATAAATGCCTTCTAGAAATTCCTTCTAACATGTTTCATGATTTTTGTCTCATAGGCCATGATAGCTGGGGTCTTTATTGAGGAAATGAGACCCTTTATGTAGTCTTTCAATGAATAAACTGAATTCTTAATTTGGCTCTCTTCAGTTCGACATTTTTTCTGGATCTATAAGACATGTCAAACCTACATATTTGGATTTCAGTGCTATGATCATGTCATATTTGTCGTACTGTTTGAGTAGTTGGGCACAAGCCTCCTGTAAAACACTAAAACCTGAACAGTCAGTACACCACCAGGCTCTTGAGAGGCCTGACAGAAAGCCAAAAATCAATCACCATTGTTACTGCCTATGAAATCAGCAGAAAACAACTGATAATACACACACTAGGCCTGTGGCAGTAAGATTACAGTGAGGAGGGAGTCACAGAGAGGAACAAACATTAGCAGAAGTCAGACATAAAGAAAAATCATTTTAACTGGAATTTTCCTCATTCTTGTCATCGTAATCATTTACAATTTTTTAAGTTTTTTAATTTGGATTAGTGCTTGTCCCTGACAATATCTTATTGATTGATTTGACATGCTTATGTTATGGAGTCACAGGAGTGTGACAGTCTGGGGCCATAGAACTGCGTGGTGTTGGCCTTTCTATCTCCCTCTGTTCTAAGTTTTCAGGTCTTTCTTCCTGATTGGGTGGACATGCCCACACTGTTAGACATTTCTGTAATTTCTACAGTTAAGTAGTAATTACATTTCCAATTAAAGTAACACTTTGTCACGGTAAAAGTAAAATAAAGTTATGGTACTGTTAATTAGAATTTAAATGCTTGGAATTTGGAAAAAAAAAAACAGTGCACCTCATCAGTGATTGCAGGCCACCTGTTTGAGCCTTTAATTAAAAGCTGGGGGAATCCAAGATGGCGTTCTCTTTCTTCCTAATTGGTTTCGGCCACTTCCCTTTTTTGGTTGCGTTTTGTTTGTTTTTTTGAGTATGTTGAGTTGAGGAAGTAAACGCACCCCAAACTTGCGCATGAACTGGGTCCAACCCCCTCTCCTTGTAAATATGTATGAAGGAGCATAAAATAGAAATAGGCTACTGGACTGAACCTTACTAAGTACATCAAAATTGTACTTAGTAAGTCTGTGGCACTACTTCGTGGCATCAGATTCAGGTCTGGGGAATGTAAGAGCCAGTCAATGGCCTAATTGCCATGTGCCTAATCTTCGCAGGTCTTTAGACCATGGTGGAAACGCAAACAAACAATAATAACTTTAATTAATAATAACTTTATTTGTACAGCACTTTTCAAAACCAAGTTACAAAGTGCTGTGCAGTAAAACAAACATGATCCATATGTAAAAATATAAATGAACAACAATAAAATCAGCATTAGATAATACAATAACAGTAATAATATAATGCTTATAAAAACGCCAAACGATACAGCAAAGGCTCGGTCACCCTTAGTGACAAGGCGAGACTTTGGAGAGCACTGCTGGTGGATCTCAGGCATTGGTCTGGCTTGTAGGGAGTTAACAAGTCACAGATGTAGGCAGGAGCCTGGCCATTCAGGGCCTTAAAAACAAGTAGTAAAATCTTAAAATCAATTCTGAAACTCACAGGTAGCCAGTGAAGGCCGGCGAGAATTGGTGTGATGAGGTCACTCCTCTTAGTGCGAGTTAAAAGCCTGGCTGCAGCATTTTGAATGAGCTTTAATCTATGAATATTTCCCTTACTAATACCAGAAAACAGAGCATTGCAGTAATCAAGTCTTGAAGAAATAAAGGAATGGATGACCTTCTCTTAGTCAGCAGAGGAGAGAAATGATCTAATTTTAGTTAGCTGTCTCAGCTGGACAAAACAGGACTGCACTACTTTCGTCACCTGAGCATCAAAAGACAGCTCTGAGTCAACAATGACACCAAGTTTGCAAGCTCTTTCTGAATGTTATCTGAGAAGACACCCTGGTTGGTGGCGAGGTTTCTGAGGTAGCTAGTGCTGGTTCCGATGGGAGTAAATAGAATGATTTCTGATTTTGTGTCATTTAACTGAAGGAAGTTATTAGACATCCAGGCTTTTATCTCAGCGAGGCAAGAGAGAATACCAGATACATCGGAAGAACCAGGTCTTAACGGGACATACAACTGGGTGTCATCTGCATAAAAATGGAAATCAATATTATGAGTGTGAATGATTTTCCCCAGGGGTAGCATGTATATGGTGAATAACAGTGGCCCCAAGATCGACCCCTGGGGGACCCCACAAAATAGAGGAGCATGAGAGGAGGAGGCTTCTCCAAGGATCATGGAAAATGACCTATTTGACAGATAAACCAATCCAGGGCCACATCTCTGTGCAACATGGTTTCTCAGACGGCTAATTAAATGTTGTGAATATTTACAGAACCCCCCACCTAATAAATCACAAATCATGCTTTTAGGAGAGCTGATGCCTCGCTCCCCCATAGTTTGCACCCTGGCTGAAGGAACCTTTTGGTTGCTCGAAACAGATCCGGGGACTAAAAAGTGTCCGGTACTTTTGGTGGAAACGCAGCTAATGTCTTCATCTACCAGGAACTGCCCACACACTCTGGCCACATGAGGCCAGGCAATGTCCTGCACCAGGAGGAACCCAGGGCCCAGTGCACCAGCGTAAGATCTGACAATGGCTCTGAGAATGTCATCCCGGTACCTAACAGCAGTCAGGGTACTGGTGGCTAGTACGAGGACGTCTCTGCGACCCTCCACGGATATATCTCCCCACACCATCACCGACCCACCACCAAACTAATCATGCTTGATAATGTTGCTGGCAGCATAACGTTCACCACGCCGTCTGCAGACTCTCTAACGTCTGTCACATGTGCTCACCATGAACCTGCTCTCATCTATGAAGAGAACAGGGCGCCAATAGCAGACCTGCCAACTCTGGCTAATGCCAGTCGAGCTGCACGGTGCTGGGCTGTAGGCACACATCCTACTAGAGGACGTTGGGCCCTCAGCCACCCTCATGGAGACTGTTTCTGACAGTTGGACATAAAACATGCACATCAGACTATGTTGGGAGACACAGCAAACCTTGTTATGGCGTGATGTGCCGATTTACCTGACTGGTCTGCAGGTACCACCTCACGCTACCAGTAGTGACAAGGACACTAGCAAAACGCAAAACTAGAGAAAATCAGTCAGGAAGGATAAGGAGAGTCTGTGCAACTGTCTGTGGCCACCGCCTGCAAAACCATTTTCTTTTTAGGGGTTGTCTTTCTGTTGCCTCTCAAGTGTACCTGTCATCACGTTCATTTGCACCAAAACAGGTGACAGTGATTCACAATCGCTTATACTTCCTGACTGGACAGATTGATATCCATGACATTTAATTGACTTGATGTTTTACTGTGATGATTAAGTGTTCATTTAATTTTTTAAGCAGTGAATATAATATAATATAAAAATTAATTAATTCATTTTATGTAATATGTCTGATAATTACTCCAAATTTAATCAAAATCATTCCAGGGAAAAATATGTTTGTGACATAGTTCTAACTGCTATAAGTTAGGTCTCTTTCTGGTATAACTATATCATAACATTGACTTCACTTATTATCTCATAATTGTGACTTAGCATTTTTTTTAAATGACATAAGTTACTATATCAACATAATGATTCACCTTGGGTATTTCTTTTTATCTAACTAACTTTTCATGTTTGATTTGCAGCCTACAGTATATAATATACAGTATATGAATTAAAGTAGGCTCATGTTACATTACCTTTTGTAATAGGAAGACTTAATATACAGTACTTTACTGTACTTAACAGGGGTAAAATGTCAGAAAATCACTTCCAAATTTAATCACACTCATCCCAGGGAATAAGATGTCTGTGATATGATCCAAACTGCTATAAGTCAGGCCTCTTTAAGATATTTCTATCATCCAAATCTGAACCTGATTCATAAATTAATTCACTTAGTATCTCGTAATTGTGACTTAGATAAAGATTAAAGTAGTCAAGGTGAATCAAAATTATGAGATAGTAACTTATATAATTTTTAAAAACTTTCTAACTAAATTATTATGTTTGGTTTGCAGCCAACAGTACATTAAATAAAATATAAAGTAGGCTAACCTTAGGCTACAATTGTCTTGAACTTGTAATGAAACATACTGTTGTAAATTACTCTGCTTCACAGGGGTAAAATGTCTTTACAACATTTATATCACCAAAATCTAAACCTGATTAATAATAATACCCTACTATGTGTGAATGTATTTGCCTACCTTTTGATTCATTAAGCTGGCTGTGGCTGTGGCACGCGCGGTGCGGGCCTCGCGTACTGCCCACGTGACGTTAGACCGCACGTTACGCAGCATCCTGTAGGACAGAAACAGACAGATCAAGGAAGAGGAAACGTTAATGGGTCCGGTAAGTGACGAAGCTCGTTTAAAACGCCACCAACGCACAAATGTACACATTTGCACACATGTCTGTCGTGTTTGGCACATGTGTAGCGTTTACTCGCGGACTGTCATTGTGTTTTTAGTGTTTTTACATGGCTCTAAAACCGAAAACAACAGTTATCGACAGTTTCAAGTGTAACTTGTGGGTGAAGTTGTCTCCCGGGTAGTAAACGGTTGCTCGGTAAATAGTGATAACGGCTGTGTATGTATGTATGTATGTGTGTGTGTGTGTGATGTTTTAACAACACGAGTCTGTGTGAAGGTAGGTAACAAGCTAGCGGGAGTGCAGTTACACCTGAACACACTACCAAAGCCCGAAGAGAGGCGTTTTGAGAGTAACGTAAGGAGAAGCTGATATCTTTGCTGAAAACTGATATCTAGCAACACTAACATCAGTGTTGGACAGTGACAAGAGGCCAGCCGGTGGGCAGCTTTACGTAAATTATCAGCTGTTTTGGTTTAAAGGGCTGCTGCTGCTTTTTTGTGTGTTTGTGGTAAATGGTAAGATTCAAAGTTAAATATGCAAAACAAAACTGTAACTCATTGTACTGTACAAATGATACCGGGATATTCTAAGTCATCCATTTAATTTAGCATTGTTTTATAGTTTTAACTGTATTGTGAATTGATACTTGATAATGCACTGCAATTTTGCTATACACCTCCTAAAAATTGACTGATCATTTTTATCTCTGCAGTCACATAATGAGTTTGACACCAAAATATAACTAAGAAGAGTAATCCTTTCTGCTGTGTGTGTCTGAGACAGCGCTTTATTAGTGGTTGGGGCTGTAGCAACTATTGAAGACTATTGAAGTTACATCCTCCTCAGTTTTGTTTGTGGGGATTCAAATGACCTGATGAAAAACATTATCAAATAAGTAAGATAAGATTAGAAGTATGTGGAGGTTCTCGGTTATCCAGGTCCTTATTATCCAAGAAAGGTTCTAATCAAGGGCAACTAGACTTTATTGAGGATACTTGAAGACATTTCATCTCTTTAGAACTGAGGAAGAACTGGATAAAGCCCTGCCTGTGCTCACATGCAGATCACCCTGGGGCCTAGTGACAGGCATTTTTTTGATGTTATGACACAAAAATGCTGGCTGTTGAGACACTGACTGCTGACCAGAAATAGAAAAACACAATCAAGCATGTGTCATAACTGTGACCATCCCCAGTGTTTATGAACTTTGCACAACTAGCGCAGGATCCTCACTTCACTTTCGGCTGCTGTCTTTATTAAGTGAAAGCTGCTGTTGACACAAATCCACAACAGGTCTGATTGCTTTAATGAAGCTTGGTAACATGTACAGCTAATGTCGATGAACAGCACGCTGCAAGCTCAGTACATTTCCATCATGTATGGGCATAAAGTACTTGGGTTGGACTAGGCAATGTGAATATGATACTCTCATGGGAAAATTGAGATTTAAATTAAATACCTAACAAACCACTAATGCACCAAGAATGAGAGACACTGTAACAGTGTCATCTGGTAGTATCTTAATTTTAGGGACATGCAATAAAGCCTCTGTGTTTTTGTTTGATTTTTAGATAACAGCTGACAGGGCCCTTACTTTGTGTGATTAAGCCAAAAGGCATTTATCCATTTCTTATATTTTATAGGCTTCATATAAGAACCCATATCTGTTTTCTAGTTAATTTGCACGGTGGCATGCAAATCAAAAAATGCACATGCCTGTGTCAGTTATGCAGAAGAGAGCAGACTCTTGATATACATGTTTTTCAATCAATGTAACAGATATGCATGTTTGTGCAAGACTTCCAGTCAGACAAGTTTTGTATTTTTTATTGACATAAAAGAGGAATTACTTATTCAGAGCCTATAGTTTATGCTTCATCTGGACTATTTTTGTAATAAAATCATCTCCAGTGTATGAGACCATCACATTCTGCTAGTCTTAACGGCCTAGTTTCAAAGTACTATCCTCCAGGCTGGAATTTCAACCCTTGACCAACCGGATAACAAGACTGTAATCACCAAAGCAATGAGTTGTGCTGTAAGAGATGAGGTCATTAAGATCTGTCTGTTTAGCCTTCGGGTGATGGTCTCGTGTCTTCAACATGGACAGTGCACATGTCTGCTGTGTCAACAGCTGCAGAGGCACATATAAAGGAGATTCAAGAAATCTCCGACCCTGAGTTCTAATAATAGTTGCTCTTGTCTCTCTCTCTCCCAGCCTCAGAGATGGATTACCAGGTTGTGTTTGCAGCCTTGGAGACGGTATGTGAAGATGTCGTTTCTCTTATGAGTGGGCCTACTGATTTGCCGTATGGCACTGTTGCCAAGCGCCTGGTCACGAGTATGAAACAGATTCAGGAGCACGGCCGAGCCCTGAAACCTGTGGTCCGCAGCTTCACCGCCGTCTACCATCATTATGACTTTGACGCACAAACGCCGGGCAATGGCTACCGCACCCTGGTCAAGGTAGGACTGACCCCACTGACTGGATGTATTATTCCACTCATTATTGATAATTTTGTTGATTTAATGTATTTATCATCAGTCTTTAAAATATCGGAAAATTGGGAGATTGTGTGTTACAATTTTCCCAAACCGTAGTAAACACACCAAATTAATTTGTTTAGACTAACAAACCAAAGCTCAAAACTATTAAATTAAGAAAACCAGCAAATATTCACACATGAGAAGCTACAACTAATGAACTTTTAGATGTAAGATTCAGCTCTGTAGGCCTACTACACTATTAAGTACACTAAATAAAGTGTGGTTGAGGTGATTGGTAGCTTAGCTCTCAGCACTCGGTAGTGGGAAGACGTCAATTCCTATAAATCCTGTTGCCTCTTGTCACAAGATGTTCATACTTAACTCTGTGTTCCAGTGAAAGTTGGCGGTCAGATATTTCCGCAGGGGAAATTCCCTGTGTACAAAACACAAACAAAACATGACTGACTGTGACAAATTGATGTTTCATGTCCATGTCAACACTCAACTGAATTCTGAGCAGTTAGCTTTCATTAAAAAAAGCCCTCTAATGAAAACAATTGGCATAAATATATACGTTACTCGTTAACTGTGTTCACGTCCAACTGCATCAGTAGGTAATCTGCAAAAAACAGAAAATGTTGTGTATTTCCTAAATGTTTTCACATTTATGGCACTTTTTATGTTTTCCTGTCTAACTTTTCTGCAGAGAAGATGACTTTCAGAGATTGTTTAACCAGCCCCTAGTTTCTCTGACTTTGCTGCGCACATTTAATTTATTAAAGGATAAGACTTGTCGTGGTCGTGTTTTTCTCTTTGACAAAAATCTCATTAAAACACCAAAGCCAACAATGTGTTAGTTTGTCTCTTGGTACTTCCCTGCCCTCTCTGTGGCCTTCAGTGTGGCTCTTTGATGTGTTATGTCTTTTGTTTTTTTTGTTTTTTTTTTGGAGAACAATGAAGCTCTATGGCACAGAGAAATAAGCTACACTATATCGAGCTTTGACACGGACTGTACTGTAAAAAAATATTGAATACCACCACCCTTATCCTTCAAATGCAGTGTCTCTACCTTCTCAGCAAAGGTTACACTGTTTTTCTTTCTTTCAGGTATTGCTGTCTTGCCTTTTGCACATCATTCACAAGGGCCGTTACATTGCCAGTAATTGCAACAGTGCCTTCTTCAGGGCGGACCACAATTCGTCTGAGATAGAGGCCTACTGCAGCGCTCTGTGCCAGCTGCGTGCCCTGCTCCACCTCGCCCAGCGGCTGCTCAACGACAATGACCCCGGCAAGCTGTACTCCCTGCATGACGGGGACCTGAGCCGAAGGTTTGTGCAAGAGTACAGCTCCATGCACAAAGCCTGTTTCTATGGACGCTGTCTGGGCTTTCAGGTCAGGCAGCAAAAAGAAACTTAATTCACACTACATGCTTTTATTTTTGTCCAGTTTTTAGAATTTTGTACTTTTACCCATTTTCAAGTAAAATGTTTTATGAAGCTTTACTGTCAGTTTTGGTTTAGTTATGAGAACGTATGTGTCACTCATTTAATTATTTGAAAGCTCTTATAATTTATTATCCGTTTTTTCTTTTCACAGTTCTCACCAAGTCTGCGTCCATTCCTCCAGACTGTAGTCATAAGCATGATTTCATATGGGGAGACGTATGGTAAACAGCAGTCTGGCTTGGGTTAGTCTTTTTCTTTTGTCTGTTTTTGTTTTTTTTGTTTTTTGTCCATGGTGAATTGATGGAAGGTCTTGTTGTGGCCTTTTCAGAGGTGTGCATGCTTTAAATAATCTACCTCTTCCAGGTATGGCCGCCCTTTCCCTCCTCACATCTGGGAAGTATGTCATTGATCCAGAATTGCGGGGCATTGAGTTTGAACGAATTACCCAGAACCTAGACTTGCATTTCTGGAAGTCCTTCTGGAACCTCACAGAGTCCGGCCTTATAACAGTAAGTAGGGTCAAATATTCTTCCACCAACTCTCAAATTAGTTGCAGTCTTCCTTTTTAATGTTTTAACTATTTAATCCCGTCATTGTCTGTCTCTGTCCAGGGCTTCAGCAGAATAGCTTCTAGGCCAGTGCAGGTGAACTTCACGCTGACTTTGCCTCCTGTGACTCTACACCTCCCACTGGCCTTAGACCCCAGTCTAACAGCCATTGTGTCACCTCCAATAGCCCACTGGGGCCCCGGGCCAGTCCACATGCGTCTGATCTCCTGGGAGCTTCGAGAAGGACAGGTGAGGCTGCACGGGAAAAACATAGAAGACAATAGTGGCCTTTGGAAATTGGTAGAACCTGAATCTGGACCAGACATAGTTTTACGTATATTAGGAACAAAGTTGTACATCAATGCCATGATTCTCTCACACATGAACTACTTTCTTACCAGCTGGAAACAGTGTAGGACCACATTACAATCAGCAGAAACACTTTTATAAGCAGGCCTTGAAAACATTGGATAAAAAGTCTAATTCACAATTTCAACTAAATATGATTTCTTAAACTGGAAAAAACGTGATCAATTTGCAGATATTTTACTGTAAATTATTCATGGTCTGTCGTGCCCCTCCTCCACTCAATGAATTCATTAAACAAATACAAGCCTTTCTAAATCAATAAAACGGTGTTTACTCGATAGTCAGACATGCTGTAATAATCTGGGGAAGTGGTTATGTCTTTGTTTTACTATTTGTCTGTGTTTATGTGGTCTTGTATTATTTTCTTTTAATGTTTGTATTTGTTTTCATTGCTTTGCATCCTTTTAGTAATGACCTTATGACTTACTTTATAGGACAGTGAAGAGCTGCTAGCTTTTTCTCAAAATGGTCCTTCCACTATCTCCGCGTCCCATCTCCCCTGGGTACAGAGGCAGCCTCGCTCCCCCTGGCTGCTCATCCACTTCCATGGAGGGGGCTTTGTGGCCCAGACTTCCAAATCCCATGAGGTACAGTACAGATGGCTGGTGAAAGGCTGCTGATGTTAACCCTTGATGGTTTGCATTTCATCTCACATCTATGTGTAATCTGTTCTCAATCTAACCCTTCATAAATCAGAATTATCTGCGGACTTGGTCCAAGGAACTGAACGTACCTATCCTCTCCGTGGACTACTCTCTGTCACCCGAAGCGCCCTTTCCCAGAGCTCTGGAGGAATGTTTCTACGCCTACTGCTGGGCTCTGAAAAACTGTCATCTGCTGGGTTCGTATATGATGACACAGGACTGTAGTGACACAATAGGGAGAATTCGTGTCTTTTTATTTTGTTAGGGCTAGGTGATATATCGAGTTTGTAAGAGGAATCAATATATTTTCACACAAGATAGGATGAGACAAAATTGTTTATACAAATATATACTGATCTGTTAAATAATCAGTTTCTTCTGGGCCTTTTTGGAATAATAAACCTAAGAGAGAAAACTGTAAAGATACCCAGAGGTAAGAGGATTCAGCAGGAGAAAAAAGGCAGAATATTAGTAAAATAAAAGTAAAAAAGCAATCAAAACATTTGTGGTGGTGTTAGTTTATGTTGGTGACAATGTGAATATACAGTGATCAAATCACTTGTGTGTTTACTTGCAGTCGTTATATATAATGCCTCTTACAGACAGAACGTGCCACAAATGAGAGGAGCGTTTGTTATAAATATATGTAAATTTGTATGTACAACTATCTGTGTAAATTCACAGCAACAAACATGCTCCTGTGTAAAAATGCAAATGTGTATCCACTCAAGCAGGTCTTTACATGGCTACATTTGTACAGAAAGCAATAGAGAATCTATACACCTTAATAAATGCTCTGTTTTCCCTTTGCAAAGGTACGTGGCACACATTACACAGTGGTGTCATACGTGGTGTTACTGGTTGTCTCATATTAGTGGCTCTGGGGGAGACACACATAAACTCAAAGTGGCCTGTGAATTATCTGTACGGTGTTTGACGATGGGAAGTGTTACATGTGCCAACTTAGAGAGAAGGTGGAGAAAAGTAATAAAGAGGGGACAGTATAGAACTGATAATGGGATTAAAGGTTAAATAGAATTATTAGAGCTGCAACTAATGATAATTTTTATTATATATGTATCTGTTAATTATGTTTTGAGTTATTGTTTTGTCTATAAAAAAAAAAAGCCAAAAAATTATGAAAAATGCCCAAAGTGACATCTAAAAATTACAAAAAGTTTTGTCCAACCAACTGTCGAAAATTCAAAGTCAGGGTACACAAAAAAAGAAATTAATGGAAAAGAATCCTAATCCTAAAATCAGGTTATCGTTTCAACACATGTAAAAGACGTAGTAGATACTAGTAGTTGTGTCTGTGTGTCTCAGGCTCCACAGCGGAGCGGGTTTGTCTGGCAGGTGACAGCGCCGGAGGAAACCTCTGCATCACTGTGTCCATGAAGATCATATCCAGCGGCATCAGAATCCCTGACGGCATCATGGCTGCCTACCCCGCCACCAATCTCACCATTGACGCCTCGCCCTCCCGCCTGCTCACGCTCATCGACCCGCTGCTGCCTCTAGGTGTTCTCACAAAGTGCCTCAATGCCTATGGAGGTATGTGGCCGTACGGGATGTGCGTGTGGGCACAACAGTAGGCTTGTGCTGCTCTATGCTTCATTTAACACGTGCACATTCCAGCACCTTTTGCTTTTCTGAACTCGCTTGTTGATCATGTACTTTACTGTTAATGTCATTGTGGATGAGGAAATCGCTTTGTTTCCCGTTACCTACATTAGTGTAAACAGAATTATGATTTTACATTTGCAGTGAAATCGATCTGTATAGATTGATTTCTATATTTGGTTTAAATATTCTGTATAATCAGGCACTGCTAGATTATGTTACCTCACATTTACTGGCTCTATGTGGTTATGAAAGTAACTTCATATACTGTCAGTGAAAAGTATTTTACTTGTGTTAAAGCCTGTATTTAAAGTAGATCTTACACAACAGGACCAAACATGCTTCTACGTAAATATAGCAAATTGAGAAATGACAGTGTGTTGTTGTCATGTCAAATGTGTTCACAGTAAGAAAGTAATTGGGATTTATTGCGTAGCTCCCGCCAAAAGTTTTCACCTGCTCATGCTTTTCAATTTTGTATATCTCTTTAAGATCCCATATCTCACCATCTTCACCTATTCAAGCTGTAAATAACCCTTTTTGTGGCGGTGCTTCTTTCTCACAGGTGTCTTTTTTTCTCTAAATATATTTCATCTCTTTGTGTCGTCACATCATCTCCCTCCCAGGAGCAGACTGTCAGACGGTGCAGCCTGCAGTGGGAAGCAGCAGTCTGAGAGATCAGTTTAGAGACACAGCTGTGCTTCTTGGCGATCTCACACAGGGAGCCTCCAACTGGATCCAGTCCTTTCTGAACCCCATGCTGACTTCAGGGGGCTTGCACTTACCGTCATCAACGCAGAGAAGCTCCCAGAGCAATGAAACTCGCAGGGTATCCACTAACACCCCCACACCAAACTGTGGAGGTTACACGGTTTACCCACAGGGCTTCGAACCCCTGCGCTCAGAGTGCCTGGCTTTTATCCGTCCATCGTCCTCCCCCATTATCAGGAACCCGTTTGTGTCGCCCGTGCTGGCTCCTAACAACCTGCTAAGAGGCCTGCCACCTGTACACATAGTGGTAAGCGAGGGAAGAAGAACTAAAGGAGGCTGAGGGTGGAAGAGTCTATATTTTCTAGCAATACTGTTTAATAATTTCACAGTTAACCACTTAGTCTCATTTATTTTCAACATGGTGTGTATCTTCAGCAGCTACAGACTTTGACATGGGCTTTCCATAGATTACTACGGAGGACAGCAGAACATCTTCTTGTACCTCAGGTCTCAAATCATGAGATTAAAGAGGTTATTAAAAATTATTAGCCTGATTATCAGGCTGAATTGACATTTGTTTATTAACACATACATTTGTTTATTGACGATTATTTCATCTCTCTGAACAAACATAATAATGATAATGATTATTATCATTGAATGAATATGAATTGCCACCCATATCTCAGGTTTGTTACAAACCTGAGATATGGGTGGCAATTCATATCTGGAACCAGACTATTTTACTAATTTGTACAAAATTACAACATGGCTGGGTTGAGTTCATAGCTTAATGACATTTATGCCAGATGCTGGTAATTTAATCTGGTATTTTACTCCCAAAATTTCCTTTCCAAAGTGTCGGCTGCTTTTGGACACCATATTCCAGCCCTTGGCATTTCAAAAGTTTTACAGTTTTTTGTTTAAGCATTCTTTAGATTTTAGATTACTGTACTCTTTGCATGTTTATTATTTTTTTCCCTACAAATCATGCAAACCAGGCCGTATTCACGGCAAATCAGGCCACGTGGTGAAAACACCAGTCCCCTTCATTTGAATAGGGGTCGTGCATTTAAGCTGCACTTAGGTCAAGCGAGCTAGAGAGTGGATGAAGAAGAGGGAGCTGTGGTAGCAAGAAAGCCGGTGAATCACAGAAATAAAACACTATTTTCTGATTGTTTCAAAGCAGTTACGTTCTAAAGCACAAATAAACACAGCCACACTACCACACAACACTGCACTAATTGCCACAATGCCTGATTTGGTGTGCATACAGCTTAACATTTCTGCACTCCATTTTCCGAGGCATACCATGCTGCACTAATCAAGGTTTGTTTTTATAATACTTTGGATCACATTGAAGTGACAAAAACTCTAGTTCCCCTCAGCTCTCTGGATCTTTTAGTCTGTTTTGGATGATTGTATTTATTTATTTTTGGCCAAGACCTCTGCACTTTCATCAACCCAGTTTTCACTGATTGCAGTTTTCAGTGAAACAGCTCTGATTGAACTCACTATATGCTAACTGCTCAGCAAAAAATGACAGGCTGACAAAGTTAATGACTAGCTGGTGAACTTTGTGGAGCATTAGAGGAAGATATTTCTCCCCAAGAATGTGTTTATGTAAAAGCTAAAAACAGTATTAAAAAAACATCCAGTATCAGTCAGGCTCTCCTCCTTTTAGTCCCTGTAGAGTTTGCATGTTTTCCAAATAACTGTTCTTGTTTCCTAATTCCTCTTTCCTCACAGGCCTCTGCTCTGGATGCCTTGCTGGATGACTCTGTGATGTTTGCCAAGAAGCTGCGAGACATGGGCCAGCCTGTGAGTCTGACGGTGGTGGAGGACCTTCCCCACGGCTTCCTCAGCCTATCGCAACTTGCCAAAGAGACGGAAGTCGCTGCAGAAATCTGCGTGGAGCAAATGAGGAAGATTTTTCAGCAAGAAAACCCGATGCCTGCTCTTCGCAAACGATCCAAGTTGGAAGAGACTTATCTGAGTACCAATCCTTCAGGCTGATGTATCTGTCATTTATGGGACTTGATTGACATAATGTGGTGAGAGAGCTGCAATAAATGTAAGAAAGGGAAACCAGTCAGGAAGAATTATGAGGACGCAACACAAGCTGTAAAACTTGTGGAAGCTTAGGGGCACTACGACCTATACTGCACATTTTATGTAGGCACCAGCTATAATATGATCCTAATCAACAAAAATTAAATAACTAAATATTTTTCTAACAAGATTTACGTGTTTAGGATCCAAATCAAATGCACATTATGAATATTATGACAGAAACGTCACCGTAACCAGCCCTCGTAGCAATCTCTTAACTGATACATGTCAGGAATCGGAGCTGTTGTGCCTTGACTTTAAAGTGCTGCTGTATGTTGCGTAGTGTATGTAGAGAAACTTTGCCTACATTACCAAACTGACCAGGATTTAAGGTTTACCGGAAACACATTTCAGATGCACTGGATTATGGTTATGATTTATTATTTGGCTTAAATGTATAATATAATTCTTCCAGTTTGTCATGTGTTTACAACATATTGATAAGGAGGCCTTCACCTTGTATTTACCAGCATTGTATGTGGGTGTTAATACTGTAAATTCATTCTTAATATATTGAACACAGTGTTATATTTAAAGTCTGAATTAAATCAAAACTGCAGAGATTGCGTGTGCTTATTTGAACCTATTTGATATATGTTGAGTAGTGAATTGAAAAGGTACATCACGATGTTAAGTGGGACATTTAAGTGTTAGTGTGTTAGCTCCTGCCGGCACAACCCGATGAACCTCTTGACCCTGTTAACCGGAAATTATGTATTTGAATCAGCCATTGTGGTTATTTTTAAATATGTTGTGTAGAAACATTGTTGAACTGGGTTTCACAGGTGGATGATTACTATTATTATTGTACACAGTCAACACATGTCAAACTCAAACATAACACTTATACTGGCAGATTAACCTCTGACTTTGAGTTCATAACACCGCTTGACATGTCCCATCCCTCATGGTAACTCTACACCAAGTGTTTGCACTGTTCGCTCCTGTCGCACAGTTCACATAAGGTATGAAAGGTTTTTCTGGTACCAAGTCCCTCTTCCTCGGCATCTTCTTACTGGTAACTCCTCATTATCAGCTGTCAATGATGTTGACATGGGGTGCAAACATACTTTAAATTTGAGGAGGTGAAAAAGATGCCTCCCTGTCTGCAGAGGTCCAAATCAAAAGTCACAATGTTGTTCTTTTCTTGTGTTGGTTGGTGACAATGGTAGGTTTGAGTGAAAATAAACCTTTTACATGATTGATTTTTGACAAATACCTTCTCGAGACTTTAGAATAAAACTTTTTGTAAGGTATAAAAATATTTCCAAGATATATTGTACATTTCCGGGTCATGACGCTGGCCAGTCCATGAGAATTTGTACGTGTGATTCAAAAACCAAACAACAATTTGGTCATTTAATACCATTTTTTTTCTGTATGATATGAAAATCTATTGGCATCCTCTTGAAACTAGCTTTAGTTATGTAATCGATCATATTTAACATCAAGTCTGCATGTACTTTGTCATTATTAAGTATAAACTCTGCCCTTTAACCTACTCTCTCCACAACAATAATGTATCTTTGACAAATTAAATGCCTAGATAATAGAATGAAGTTTCAAGATACTTCTTATTGATTTTCATGATGGACAGAAATTAATGGAACACTTGCTTGAAATTATTTCAAAAAAATATGTCCAAAAATTTAAAAGCAAAAACATAAATCATATTTGATTTCCAGTTATAAGAATCTAAACAATGTAAATGCAATTGTATGGTCCTGTAAAAGTTCCCTTTATATTTTCCTTGAGAGCTGTTTTTTATGCCAGCATACTTTTAACTGGCATAAAAGTAAACTATCACTGCAGTGCTTTTACTCAAGTAGCATATTCTGGCAGCACTAAGGATACAGCGGTCACTTCAGTCTTTGTTTGAGTGTGCTGATGTTAAATCTTAGATGATCCTTCACATGGAGTATTTTCTGATTATAAACGCCATCAGGAAGACAGTTTAGAGCTAGTAGACGCAGAGGTAATTGTTTTAAACTGTCTTTCCTCCCCACCTCAGTTTCTTTACTCAATAAGCAAAGCCCTCGGTGAAGGCAAGGGGCAGATTTTTTTAGGTCTTACGATTACACAGTTTGGTTAAATATTGTATTGTAACTCCAGGTGATCTTGGTCTGCAGTTTTTTTGTGTTTTTTTAGCTTAATTATTATTAACAGCTGTATTTATTTATTGTGGAAAGGTACATTTATATATTATCTTACTTATATTTAACATGGATTTTTATTCATGTATAGTCTATTGTTATCTCTTCTCTTCTGTTGCAGCACCTCTCTGGGTTGACGTGTGGTTGTATGTCTTGTATGCGAAGCCGCAATGTACACGATGGGCCCAAGACAATAAAGTTCATCTAATCGAATCTAATGGAGAACAAAGTTTTGAAAATACAGATTTATTTTAAAATGTACCATAGACAGTACAAAATAATCTGAGCACTTCCTCCTGCAGCAGTAAGTAGGTGTGACGGCAGGTGGCAGTAACGTCGTAGAATCTCGCATCTAATAAACAGGAGAGAGACACCGAGGAAGAGAAGACGAAGAAGAAGGCGACCATGTTGATTTAAAGGAAGAAACACAATAGAGGCGATTTATTTCAAGTAAAATTCAGTTATTAAAACGAATTGTAAGGAAAGTAGTTGATCAACCACACACTGAGCATCTCTTGTAAAACAACAAAGAAACTAAGGTAGGTTTGCGGTGACATGGAAACGTCCAGTTTCCGTTAAAAACACCGGAGTTGTTGTGAGCTGATTAGCACAATGCTAACGTTAGCGAGTGGAGTTATTTGTGCTAAATTAGCTTCGAGGCTATCGAGCTTACTAATTGTGCCTCGTAGCTTTTAACGATAATTTTACAAATAACGTAACGTGAAATATATGTAACGTTGTTGTCACTACACTTTACACATATATTGTTGTATTTCGTTACCAAAAGTCCGAAATGCGGGAGTTTGAGCGGCTTAGCGGTGACTTAGCGTAGAGCTAACACTGGCTTAGCTGTAACTCCGTAGCTTAACGTTGCTAATGTTGTTTCTCCTGAGACGCAGCGCCAAAGGTAACGTTAAGTTGTTGATTTAAAAGGGAAGATGGGTAAAAATCTATCACAGCCACGGCGATGGTTTGAATATTTTAAAGTTTATGTTAACTGTTTTGCAGAAAAGGTTTAGAAAACTGGGAGGGGGAGTAAATTGACGTTTAACGTTATCTTAATGGAAAACGGACGCTAAAGTTAATTAGCATGGTCTGAGCATCGGTTTTTGACAATCGATATAAACTGCTATTATTATATATATATATATATATATAATGTTTGTTTCAGTCAGACCTAGAGCCTTTACTGTAGATCAGTGTTTTATTTTAAATCCTGGCAGTTTGCGCTTCGCTAATCTGTCTCAGATGCTGCCACCTGGCAACTTCACCTGTGCAATCTTAAACCAAACCATTTAGCGAATTAGTTGTTGAATCCTTCCCTTGTTGTTGTGAGGTCTAGCTTGATAATTATTTTATCAATGTTGCATCTAACTCTTGTTTGCATTGTTGCTTTATGTTCCAGTAACGCTGAAACCGACAGCTCCTATATTCTTTAAATGTCAGCAATGACAAACCCCCATCACAAGTTTCCAGAGTAAAAAAGCGATGTGTTAAAATTGCTTTGGTTCTGGAATAAAATCAGTGGGGTTGCCATATTATTAACAACATAGGTAGTCAAAACAATCATTTTATTTAGCAAAGTGCTGAACAAAATTATGCAATAATAAAAAGGCCAATCAATTTATGATATACAACAAAAAGATATATAAACAAGACAGTTAGTGTGCCTAAACAGACGCCAAAGAATAAAAATCCGTTTTAAGACGAGACTTGGTGGTGGGGAACGATCTGATAAAATTCAAACAGAACAAAGAAATATGACCACATTACTCCTATTTTAGCTTCATTACACTGGCTCCCAGTATGTTTTAGAATTGACTTTAAAATTCTATTGATCACTTTTAAAGCTCTTCATGGCCTCTCGCCTTGTCATATTTATGACCTTTTAGTCACATACGCACCAGCACGTACCTTGAGATCCTCGGGCAGAGGTCTGTTGTCTGTTCCAGAGTCTCGACTGAAAACTAAAGGGGACAGAGCGTTTGCTGTCAGGGCCCCGAGGCTCTGGAACAGCCTGCCCGAGGAAATCAGGTCGGCTGAGTCAGTGAACTCTTTTAAGTCCCTTCTTAAAACATACTTTTATAGGAGAGCCTTTCCCGATCTTATTTGACTTTATTTTATGCCTTTTATTTTATTTTACTAATTTTATATTAATCTGTATTTTAGTCTTTTCAATGTTTTCATGCTCTTATCTTTTTTTTTTTGTATTATTCTTTACACTTATTAAAGCACTTTGTAACTTGTTTTTGAAAAGTGCTCTACAAATAAGGATAACTAACTCTAACTCACGTTAGAGACCTTTTCTTTTCTTTCCCAACAACTGACTGATTCGCGCAGAGCTTGGATGCCACAGTTTGTGCGCCGCTAACAAATTTAACACTTTTAAGACCCCGTGGTTAACCTGTGTTCTTCCTGCTCAGCCTTGTGGGCCAAAAATGTTAAGTTTGTGGTGTAAAGATGTAAAGTGTGAGTTACCCGTTTAAGAGATCTACTTCTTCCTCCGTCAGCCGCCTGCAGGTCTGTGTTATTGCAGGAGGAGGATACGTGTTTATGCCCTCTGAAATAAACACAGGACAGATGCATTCAT
>NC_060158.1:8334932-8363488 GCF_021292245.1 Micropterus dolomieu
TCAAGTCCCTTCTTAAAACATACTTTTATAGGAGAGCCTTTCCCGATCTTATTTGACTTTATTTTATCCCTTTTATTTTATTCTATTTTACTTATTTTATATTTATCTTAAACGTGTATTTTAGTCTTTTCAATGTTTTCATGCTTTTATCTTGTATTGTTTTTGTATTATTGTCTCTTGGGTATTATTGTCTTTACACTTGTTAAAGCACTTTGTAACTTGTTTTTGAAAAGTGCTCTACAAATAAAGATTATTATTATAATCTGAGGAAGTTTATTGCATGGCCGTTACTGAAAAGGCACGATCACCCCTTGTTTTAATAGGAGACCATGGGATGGCTGAAAAGGAATTTGTTTGATCTGAGGGTTCTGGAAGAGTTTGGAGATCAGAAATATAAGACAGTCCATGTAATGCCTTTAAAAATAATTAACAGCATCAATTCTATATTTGACTGGTAACCAGTGAAGAGCAGCCAATATTGGTGAGATATGATCACTCTTCCTTGCATCAGTCAACAATCTAGCAGCTGCACTCTGAACAAGCTGCAAGTGTGGTGACGAGTGATGCATTAGGCTTATTTAGAGAGCTGAAATTAATAGTCAACATTTGATTAAAGGTTACACTTTTAATAACTAGTAATTATTAAATTATTTTAAAAAAGTTATTTCTTTAACTAATTATTGCTTCTTAATTGTAAAGACTGCTGATTTTCTTTGATCACAAGCTGAATAGAGTTGTGTGTGGACCGTTGGTCAGACATACCAAGCAAGCTTGATGAAAATAGTTAGTTGAAGCTGTATGTAATCTGACTTAAACGATTGAGAAAACCATATAAATCTGATAAAAAGATTTTTCTTTTTAGGTGACAAGTTTGAGTTGTTGGCTGACTTTGAGGAGGCAGCGGGTTGATCACGGCCACACGCGCACACTTCACACACTGACCTGAAGACCCGTGGTGTCTGTGGGGAGAGGGTCAAACACCTGGAGGAGAAAAGAAACGCACACTGAGGACTCAAAAGGGGCGGAAAGCTTTTTTGCTTTGGACTAGATAACCCCTTGTAAGATTTGTGATTTCAGGATCCAGTTTTTTTTCTCCTGTAGACCGACACACATCCACACAGTGGAAATAAACGGAGAGCATTACAGACTACATGATTTTGGGGGGAAACTTGTACAAAGTTGGACATCCTTGTTTTCAAGGACCGGGATATTGAGCAACTTCTACGGACTCAAAGTGGAAACAGGAAGTATTGTTCAGTTTAGAAACAGAAGTTTAAGTATTGAACAAAGATTATATTGAAGAAACCCCAAGTTCAGATTGCCTTAGTTGTTCTATTTCAGGACTTGAACCGCTTTGATACTTGTTCACATATAATTTTTCTATATTGTGGGCAAGTATATTCATGCATATGAATGCAAATTTCTCTTCATTTTGAAGAGCTCTTGTATAAAAACTTTTTTGTTGTTGTTCTTGTACGTCAGTCACTCTGTTGTTGAAGGGGACCGAACTGCACGTACATGTGTATATGTAAATACTATGAATTGACTTCTGTTGTGAAAGTTTTGGACTTAAGAAGAGAATATTGTTTGTTAATGATTTATTAAGCTTTTTTACTTTTGAAGAGAATTTTTAAAAAGTAAAACCTAAGAGGCAAAAATCTAATACCTTGAGGAAGAAGAAAAAAAACAAAAGCAAGGAAAACAGGAAAAATGGCAACCGCCAGAACAGAAAACGTTGGCCCAGTCGTCATGGGACTGAACAAGCAGAACGGGCAGCTCAGAGGACAGACTAAACCAGCTTCAGTCCAGCCAGCACCCACAACTCACGTAAAGACTTTGGGTGCACCCCAGATCGCAGGTGGAGCCTCCCAGGACGGAGGAGGCATCAAGTTTGGAGATGATTGGAAAAAGAGCCTAAAGCTCCCTCCCAAAGACACCAGGGTCAAAACTTCAGTGAGTATAACTTGAAAACATTTTTTCGATCCTCCTTTTAGCCCTAAAACTACCTTTTTAAGGTCATTCTAACCATTCTGTATCCACTGTAGGATGTGACGTCCACTAAGGGGAATGAATTCGAAGATTACTGTCTCAAAAGAGAACTCCTGATGGGCATCTTTGAGATGGGTTGGGAGAAACCTTCCCCTATCCAGGTATGGTTCATTGTCAAATTTACTTTGCTGTCCAGAAGAACCCAATGTGATATGTTATTGAGAATAGCATTTTTATTGTCTCTGGATGTAATTGTGTATTTCCTTTTCTTGCATATTTTCTGTTTTGTAGATTACAGTAGAGAAATGTATAAAACAACATAATGTCAGTGGTGGATTACAAAAATCTGAATTGTAAATGCAGCTATATGTTAATGACATGTCACACAATAAGACTGAAGACCATATTTGTGTTTCCTTGCAGGAGGAGAGCATTCCCATCGCCCTGTCTGGACGGGATATTCTGGCTCGGGCTAAGAACGGAACAGGGAAAAGTGGAGCCTATCTCATCCCACTGCTGGAGAGAATAGACCTGAAAAAGGACCACATACAGGGTGAGAAGCTGCCTGTAGTTTTAAACGGATGCCTCCCTAATAGAAGCTTTCCTCCCTCGTCCTCCATCCTTAACTTGCATGCACAATTCCTTTTGGTCATCATTTCTCTTCTGTCGCGCTTCCTTCCTCATTTGTGCCCACAGTGTCCCTTTTCTGTAGTCAGTAAGCTGTTTGGCCTTGTTTGTTCTACACGTGAAATCTTTTTTTACTATACACCATATTTCTAACCTGCAAATTTTTATACCCTAGCACTTGTCATGGTGCCAACCCGTGAGCTGGCACTGCAGGTGAGCCAGATCTCGATCCAGATCAGCAAACATCTCGGAGGAGTTAAAGTCATGGCCACCACCGGGGGCACCAACCTGCGAGATGACATCATGCGCCTGGATGAGACTGGTAAGAATCCTCACTGGCCTACTTTGTCCAAAAAGGGCCACTACGCACACAGTTATCACAATATCAGAAATGGGTAAATGTGATCTGCCTGTTGGCTTATGGAGGCCAGCTTGTGTTTCAGAAAGGAGGAGCTTTTCTGATTCTTTTTAAAGGTTGCACTTCAATAAGATTAAACACAAGTGAACAGACAATTAAAAGGATAATTATATTTCAATGTTTGACCCTTTTGTGCAATTGTCATTCTCTCTACATCAGTGCATGTGGTCATTGCCACACCTGGTAGGATCCTGGACTTGATAAAGAAGGGAGTGGCAAAGGTGGATAGAGTCCAGATGATGGTGATGGATGAGGTAAACATGAATAAAAACAATTAAAAATACTAAAACCATTTGTACATATTGTCTAAGGCATCTCATTTTTATCAGGTTTTCTTACAAGCCTGCGTCATTCCATGTTCATCAAAACCAGTTTCGGACTGCAGCTTTGCCTGCTTCATGTTAAATTGTCTCCATTTCCTCTCAGGCGGATAAGCTGCTGTCTCAGGATTTTGTGGTGCTCATCGAGGATATCATCAGCTTCCTGGCCAAGAACAGGCAGATCCTGCTCTACTCTGCAACCTTCCCCATCAGCGTGCAGAAGTTCATGGTGAGTAGTCAGCTAATTGCTGCACCACTCAGCGAACCTGATGGCTCGGGGCCACTTGGCACCACTTGGCTCCAAGACCAAGCTGTTCTAACACTGCGTCCAGACCTGTGTTTGTGTTTTATACTTTTCCTGGGCTGTCTTCCCCTAAATTATTTCAGCTCAGTCACTCGCAGGATTTGATTATTTAGTGTAAAAGTCTTCGACATTGTCCTTTGGAATGTAGTCATGCAGACTACATATGTAAATACTACAAGTTGGACAACAAACCACAAAATCAAACAACACATTTCATATTCAAAGGATGTTCTACATGCTTCTACAGGTTTTTAAATGCACACTTTAAATTATTTGTTCTGTCCCCTTGCTGTAGGCCAAGCACCTCCAGAAACCTTATGAGATAAACCTGATGGAGGAACTGACTCTGAAGGGCATTACTCAGTACTATGCCTACGTCACAGAGAGGCAGAAAGTCCACTGCCTCAACACGCTGTTCTCCAGGGTAACTACCTCAATATTCACCATCGATGTCACACAAAAAACACAAATAGCTTGAGTGGCAAGACGGTACCGCAGAGCATCTAGAGTTTTTGAAAAATCTAGGTTAACATGTAATGTGTAATTTATTAATTCCTCTTTTAACAGTAAATCAGTCAATTTAGGATTTTTTCTTTTTTTCCTTTTTAGCTTCAGATCAACCAGTCGATCATCTTCTGTAACTCCACTCAGAGGGTGGAGCTCTTAGCCAAGAAGATCACTCAGCTGGGCTACTCCTGCTTCTACATCCATGCAAAGATGATGCAGGTGTGTGTGTGCAGAAATGCTTTGCTGCATGATTATTTCAAATTGGATTTGAGTAAAATAAAACTGGGTTTGTAGCCTGGGTTTCCCTGATAGCCGAATGGTGGTTTGATTCCAACTCGGGGCCGAGTCACGTGTCATACCCTGTCTCTCCTCATGTTTCCAGTCTACCTCCATACAGCCCAGCCTGTGTGGATAACTTTTTATATATGATAAAGACCACTGATAAATATATAAAATACAAATAACCATGTAATAAAACATAAACTTAGATTGTTTTGGACCATAGCATTAAAGTATGAATGTTAATTAATGAAGCTGGCTGGTGTCCTGGAGGACTAGAGGTCGTATTTAATCCTCCCTATCTGTTTCTGGGTAAAATGGCCAAAACGATCTTAATGTGGCTTAAAATGTTTTGGTTTTGTCTTTTGTTTATAGCCAGTAGCCTCTTTTGTAGCGTTTTATGTCTTGTTTCTTTTCAGGAATATAGAAACCGTGTGTTCCACGACTTCAGAAATGGACTGTGCAGAAACCTGGTCTGCACTGGTGAGTTTGTTTTCATTTCAAAACGGACCAACTAGTGTTCTCCAGAAAGGCACAAAGGTTATCGGAGATTATAATCCAGTTTTCCACTGTCTTCCGATAGATCTCTTCACCAGAGGTATTGACATACAGGCTGTCAACGTTGTCATCAACTTCGACTTCCCGAAGAACGCTGAAACTTACCTCCATCGTATTGGAAGATCAGGTATGTTTACTCCTTTTGATAATGTGCACTGATTTGTTATATTTACTCTTCATTGTCTCAACTGTTGTAACAGGTTTGGTTTTGAAAAGAAATGCAAAGCTAATTGATGACAAACCTGAACATAAGCAAGAAATACAAGCAGTCAAATAATCTGTAGCTTTTTTTTTTTTTTATGCAATACAAGTTGTTCAAATTGATGCATAAAACAAAGTTATACTAGTTCTTCATAAGACCATAAATGCAGCTCCATCTGCCCTGTTTAGCTTTTCACTATGATAATATATGGACACTACAGGATGCAGAATCTGAATTGGCGTTCATTCTACTATAAATCAGAACCAAAATCTACAGTAAAGCCTGTCTTGTTCAGGAATAAATCAAATGAATACTATGGGTAGGTAGAAGACATCATGGTGAAATTGTATATTAAATATATTCTCTCACTCAGGGAGATTTGGTCACCTGGGCTTGGCCATCAACCTGATCACATCAGAGGACCGCTTCAACCTGAAGGCCATCGAAGACCAGCTGGTGACGGACATCAAGCCCATTCCCGGCAGCATCGACAAGAGCCTCTATGTGGCAGAGTTCCACTCATCCGACGCAGACTGTGATGTGGAGGAGGTTGAGGAGAAACCAGGACGCCAACAGGACAGCACCTAAAACAGGTGAGATGCTTTGAGATCAGACGTTTTATTATGTAAACATATTTCATTATGTTTTCGGGTTGTCGTGAACGCCTGGAAGGAAATTCTTCAAATTTGGAGCAAATGTTGACTTGGACACGAGGACAAACTCATTAGAATTTGGTTGTCAATGTGGCCTCTTGGCCAACACTAAAGAATTGATGAACATATTTCACAGTTGGTCGAACAATGATTTGGTGGCATTTTTGACTCAAAGGTCACTGTGACCTCAAAATGACCTTGACATACATAACTCAATGATTTATGCGGTAATTATGAAAAAACACAGATGTTGACCAGAATACAATGATGAAGTGATGACTTTTTTTACCCGAAAGGTCCGCTTCACGGTCAACATCAGAACTTAGGAACAGAACAGATTGTGACCATTGTTAGCAGTTGGTCAGACGCTGAATAGGTGACACTCGGGCTCAAAGGTCATTGTGACCTCCAAATAGGTTTTTAGCCATAATTTAGAAATGAATTGGGTGAGTCCAGATTTTACACACTTATTGACTGGGATGACGCAAAGACTAACAATGACTTTGACAGCACAGG
This sequence comes from Micropterus dolomieu, assembly GCF_021292245.1. NCBI lineage: Eukaryota > Metazoa > Chordata > Actinopteri > Centrarchiformes > Centrarchidae > Micropterus > Micropterus dolomieu. The sequence continues at coordinate 8,341,306 of NC_060158.1, forward strand.
CTTTTCTCCATCTCGTCCATTCTCCCTTTCACTTTCTGCCGTAATTTGAATTTCGTGTGTTATTGTGATCATGTGCACCGGCCTAATCGTGGCCCTGTCAGTGAGTTTCATGTATAGCTCCTAGAGAAGCTTTGCATCTAAAAACAGAAGCACATCTTTGCAGCTAGGGCTGTCGCAGTAAAGTAATTTCCCCTGCGGTAATATGTTGGGGCTCAACAGCGTGGTATGCGTTATTGCATTTTTCATCAATGAAGTAATTTGTGCAGTGAGGTGAGATCCACAGACACTCTTACTATGCTTTATGGCACCAGAGAGCCGCTTACAGCAGCTTTATGGTTGGAGTAAGCTAGCTGCTGAGTGCTAGTAAACAACATTGCCAAGCAAACTCATTTTTGTAGTTTGACCGTGTCTTTTTCATGCGCAGCGTTAGCTATATCGTCACCTTCTGGCATGTCTATCAAGTCAATTTACATACCGCAGCAACGCACACACGCCTTTGCAGAGCAGAATGGGCTGTCCACAACTAAACACTGTGCTGTAGTAACGTTATAACTAAATTTCCACAGAAAGCAACATGAAAAACAGCTGCAGGCATCCGACACACTCGTTAGTTAGTGAGATTCAAATGAGGCTTACCGCTCAGTTTCTCTCGACTATCCCTCAGTATTACATTAAGTCCAACATTGCCGAGCTGCTAGCCACATAAGCCGCGCAATTTGCTTAATGCCAAATTAGCTAACCTTTAAAATAAACAGTTAAACAAGACAAAACACGGCAACACTTGCAGCTTCCACGTTTGAAGTTAGGTCACGTAGCCCATGGCGATCCGTCCTTGAACTGTTACAGAGCTTGTTACGGTTGTGGAACTTTTGAAGCACTAATTTATTAATTTAACACGCCCTGAAGTGTAAAGTATCAACGTTGCGGTGCTTGCCATCCTCCGCAGTAGGCTTGACCAATAGCGCGGCATCTCAATTTTGCGGTTATCGCAACAGCCCTATTTTTAGCTGTGCACTATAAGAATCCATCTGTACAGTGTAATTAATTGCATGTACCTGTTTAGCAAATACATCTATGATAATCTTTCATTAATCAGTTCAACAATGTATATTCACTGAAATCATATCATCAGTAGCGACTGACTATCTTCCATTGAGTTATTAAATTCCTTCCTGGTATTCACTACCTATATTATTTGAGTACTGTGGCGGGGCAGGGTTGTAGTTGCATGGAAAATGTAAGACCCGTCTTCCTAATGTGAGTTTTGTCTTCCCTCCAGGACAGCAGGACACACGGGGGCTTTTGCACAGACATCAGCGCTTGCTTACAAGCTTCAGGCAACTCTTCAATTTCACACTTCTCACCTGTTCTCAGTCTGTTGAATGGATGTAAAGGCTGTTTATTTTTTGTTTTTAAGCATTTCTTTAGTTTTTCCTCAAAGACAGCTGCCTCATTGTTTTTAATTAATCGAGAAAATTAAACTTCATTGTTTTGCACCAAACTCCACGATGATGCATCCTGTGTATGAGTTTAGCGTATTTTTGCTAATGAGTATCAAAGCTGTTTTGAACCCGTCACCCTCGGAGACAGTTTTAATTGCCAGCAGCAAGGTTGATCTCTTTTTATTGTTACAATGGTGCACTTAACACCAGCCATCGTTCTGTCCACGTACACTGTTGTTGTCACTCAAGTGCCTTACTTACTCCCATGTGTACTCATCCATTCATAGCCTGCTGTTTCTGTCATGCAGCAGAGTACGAGCACAAATTATATGAATTTAATAGTAACCCAAGTTTATTTAAACATCCGTTATGCAAGGGGAAAAGACGCACACTGTCCTGCTGAGAGGTGTGTGTGGAAACACGGCTCAAACATCTTTTAAAAAAACAAACAAAAAAACATCCTGAATGTGAACGTTTAGTTTTAATGTGAACGTTGCAATAAAAAAAGGGCAGCTTTATTTAAATACTGCGTGACTGTTTTTCCCTTTCGCTATGAATAATACATAGGCAGAGTTAATACAAGAAGAGATACAAGTCCCCATACTGATTCATGGATGTTGACCTGCAACCACACAAACGGCATGCGAAACGAATAGCAGCCCCATGCTGTTACATTATGGCTTTTGCTGGTTAGTTTTCCCACAGACAGCTGTCGTCTGGAGGTTCTTTTACATAAAATATCATCATATTGGGCTGGTGAATACTGTAAACCTGTCGTCCACTGTAGCTGGTAAATAAATGGAAAAACTGGTTTCCTGTCCTGTACGCATCTACGGCGCAGGACTAATGCATCAGAGACTGGTTCAGAACAGTTTTGATTACTAAGGTGATGCAAAATTTGAGTATCAATACGTCCAATGATTAAATGGTTTCTCTGGAATTCGGTGCAAAACAAAAGTTAGAATTTTCTGTCATTGTCTTTTTCCCCTACTGCTTCACATACAGTTGAAATACAAGGTGGACTTAATAACGGAGCATTTTGCAAAACCTTTGGTAAAACATTATTTTTGAGCCCCATCATGGAAAAAGTTGGTGAATGTAGTAGTTGCCAATGTGTACTCTCGATAGTCCAGTGGTTGAATGCCAAGATCTTAAGTATATTTGACAGTTGTCCTTTAAATTGCTGCTGTTGCATTAGAAACTGCTCTACAGGTTTTTATGAAAGTGTATACTGGATATGAAATGGTTCCACGGGCCACAGAGCGATGAAACCTGCTCAGTCTATAAAGGCCCACGTTGATCGGCAATTGAACTACGACTAAAATTAGAAGAAAGGGTCAATTTTCTTTCTGCTGCAGCAGCTATATATATATATATATTTTTAATTTTTTCTCCCCCACCACTATGTTTTAAAATTATAAAATGTGAGGATTATCTTTTGTGAGGGGTGGGCTCTGTGTTTGAAAGCAAAATTGTAGCATCTTTGAACAGGCAGCTGTGACTTCTTTTGTTTTTGTCCTCCCCTTTAAAGAGCGTCAGTAATGATAAAAAGAAAAGACATAAAAAAGTATTTTTGCTTTTTAAAATTTATTTTTGATGCTTAAAGCAGTTTGAAGGGGGAGAGTGCTGTGAGGCTCTAGCACTGGGTTACCTCTGGAGGTTTTTTTCGGGGGGGTGGGTTTGCAGCAGCCAAGTGTTTTATCAGATGCTCTCTGGGCGTCTTGGATTGTTCCTTCTCTCTGGTACTTAAAGCAAAGAAAGCTTTTGATTTAAATTTCTTTTTTTTCCTCTTCCCTTTTTAAAAGTACACAAAATACCCTAGTTGGCTTCATGTTTTAAGTGCCAGAGAAAGCATTAAGTTATACAGGAGAGAGTTTCTGGAAAGCGTTGAAGCACTGTGATCTTCTTGAACCTGTTCCATGTTTGTGTGACGGACGATCAAAGTGCTATGATTTGTCTTCAGCAACTCAATCCATTTTCCACTAGGGCAATCTTTATACGAGGTGTTATGAATCATTTTGAGGAAAAAAAATTGTAAATGATTCATTGTTTACACTAATCGTTTACAATTATACAAAAAAAAGAAAATACTTTGCTTCATGGGTGGAGGAGGAGGAGGAGGTAGACTTTGTGTTTCCCTTTTTGTTTTCCTTGAAATAGATTTTCAAGATTTACATTGAAGCAAAACCAAAAAAGGAGAATGTCGTATGAGTGGCACACTTAAATGAGAGGCATTCAGGTGTGTGTGTGTGTGTGTGTGTGTTTGAGTGAGGAGAGGCAGGATATGTGTGGGACTGTTTGAACAATGTGTGTGTGAGAGGTCATGAGATGTATGTTTGTGACAGGCTGAGTTTTGTTAATTGTTAGGTTTACATGCAGCTTCAATTAAACCTTATCTGTGGGGGAAAATAATTGTCCCATGAAGAGTTTGAGGCGGCATGTAAGCATAATTGTTTTGTCTCTTTTTTGTTTCTGGGTGTTTTTGTGTGCAGCCTCGTCTTGTGTTTTTGTTGGCGGTGTATCTTAAATATCAGTATGAGTGTTTAAAATGGTCAGGGATGTGATTTTTTTTTTTTTTTTTTTTTTTTTTTGCCTTTCCATCTCCTGCTTCCTCCAGGAGTTCAAGTTTGTGGACATAAATCTCATTTCTAATGACAACTTTCCACTTTTCAGTTCTTTTTCTATGTTTTGTATCTCTGATCACATCCCTGACAGTTATTCCATGATCTCCTTTGTGATACAAAAAACAGCAGAGTACGCTGCGTCAGATTTATAGCTGAACCTATAAGGTGTAGAATTTTACATGTTATTTTGGAGGAGGTAACATTTAAAAGTATCTCTAGGCTGTTGGGACTAACTAAATAATGTCATCCCAGACTTGTGCCCCTTTTTTTTAAAGAACAACTTCCCTCCATTAAAACTTCATTTTTGCAGCTCCAGCAATCAGTTATAAGATTTTACTCGCCAAAGTAATTGTGGAGATCTCGGAACACACCAACGTCACTAAAAACAGCTGCAAGGTGGTGTTCTTGAAAGCTCAACTCTTAACTTTGGTAAGAACAGTTTCATCATACACATTTGTTCATTTAAGCTCTTCAACATGAATTTGTACATTTTGTGTTGGAGTAAACGTTCATTAGTGGTCACAAAGGAGGTTATGGTGAATGCAGGTATGAATGTTGTGTGATGCGTTTGATTTTTGTCATTTGGTGTTGTCGAGACGTCTTTGTCTGTGTGAGCACTCTGGACTGTGGAGTCAGGAGAGCTGACGGGGGTGGGAGGGATATTTGTCAAACACTTGTTTGAAAAGGGTCATTTAAAAAAAAAAAAAACATTTGAAAAAGGGTGAGGATTTGGGTATAAAATCGCAGCTTTGGGATTCTACAAATTCTATATTAAATGTAAAAAGTCAACACTAGACTTAAAACTAGTATTGCTGGCTGAACTGCCCCTAATATTTCTACTGTGCATTGCTAAATTGAATTGAATCCCTTAATTTGTTACACTAATGCAGACTCACCCACGCTTCAGGTGATTTCACCCAAACTTAATGAAGAACCCAGCAGAATTTATTGTAGTAAGCTGAGGGTTAAGTTACTGCAGGATTTCCCTTGCAATGTGGATATAAAACAGTGGTGTTAAGACTCTAAATTGGCTCTCAAATTCTTTCATTTTAAATGCAGCTGTGGATAAAGTTGCAATCGTATTTGCTATACAACATGGAGGGGAAGGAGTGTTAATACATTTCGATTCTAAATTGGCTTGCAAAAATGTTGGTTCAGTTGATCCCTCATACTTAAAAATATTGTTTTCATTTCATAAACAGTCAGTTTTTGAGTTGTTCAGTCTTCTTTGTACTCATTGGTACCTTGGTGGCCCCGATTCTTACAAAACAATTTCCAGCCCCACGTTCAAGTGAGTTACACCACTTTGGACTTCAGTTGTAAATTGACTCCATGTTTAGGATGTCTGTTCATTTTCCTCCCTCACTGTCCCATGATTTCCTTTTTGTGCCATGAGAACTCGGTAATGATTTTTGGGGGGGTACAGCAAAAAAAAAATGTAATTCTTGCATTGTTCATCTTTTTAATGCTTTTGTTTGTTTTCTTTCCTTACGAAATGCATTGAGAGGCACAAGGGTTTTCAACGACTTGTGTTAATCACTCTGTCCTCTACTGTTGTAACGTGGAAATACATGCAGGGGTTATAAAATTCAATAAATTGAACTTAAATTTATGCTGCCTGGTGTTTTCATTTAGCTTTTCCTATGTTTTATTATATTGAGGTCGTATCTTAGCTGTGGTGTCAGCAGCCAGGTTACATCTATACTTACCTGAACAGAGAGGGATGCAGACAAGTTGGTGTGTAAGCCATTTTTAAAGGACTATTACCAATGTTTTTGTTAAGATATTTACTAGGGGGGGGGGGGAATTAATACAGCATCAGGAACGCCAAGTATACTTGTTTTTTTTTTTTTTTTTTATTGCCATAAAAATAAGCACTAGTAGCTAAATAATAGTGACTAGCAAAATGGAAATGGTTACTAGTAGCTAATGAATAGGTGATATCTGAACTGCTGGCAAAAATGTGCATTTAGTCACTAGTAATTAATCAAATGGTCATTATTAACCAAAAATGAAGTACAAGTATCTAATCAGTTGTTAGCAGTCAAACGGCAATTGTTACTAGTAACTAATAAGTACTTGTAGTTTTTAAAGAGCGACTAATTAGTTTGAAGGAATAAGTGTTAAAACCGGCTTTCCATACTGCCATTTGACCTTGAAGGTATCTTCTACACGCGTTGTGCTGTCTGCCGCCGACGTTACGGCTCTCCGCCAATCAATAACCTCAGACTATCACATCCCGCCCCTCTGGAACGGGCGTCACATCTATTAGCAAATAGTGTTTCAGTATGAGCGTGACATCTCCAACACAAAGCCACGCCTTCGAGTCGTCAAGCACGATAAATGACTGAGAGGTGTTTCGGCCAATCATTTTTGAGGGTCACGGTCCATCATCCAATCATAACGTGTCTTGAGAAAATAGGCGGGCTTTAGGGTCACTCACGTCTTCTTCTTCGGTGCTGCCGGATTCAACTTCCGGTTGTATCGTCCTCTGGAAATCACAACGTGAGTAGCAATCGTTACCAGTGTGCTTTATATAACAAGCGGTTTCACTGGAAACATCAACATATAACATATAAGCTGTTTTTTCGGCAGTTGCCATCTCACAAAACGTCCTTTGATTCCCTTCACCAGCGGTTTGTTAAAGCTGCTCAGTAAAGAGCTAGCAAACGGCGCTAGGGAGCTAGCTTAGCTAACTTTTGCAGCCTGGCTTGTAGGTGAGGGTAACTGTTAGGTTTCATTCAAAGCATTACCTACAGATAATACAGAACGAGGCTAGTGATCATGATGGTCTTACCTATGTACATCACATAACGTTATTGATAGTTATTAGTAGCCGGTTTTTCTTACCTGCTACTATAACTTTATATGAATGAGCATGATCTGTGTGAAAGGTTAAAGGGGCACACCGGTTGTAAATTACACATAGAGATCAGTCTACTCATTATAGGAAGTATTGCTCAGCCTGTGGCCACGGTTGTTTAGTGTCGTCTTCTGTTCTGAGGAAAGCTTTCTAAATACTAAGTGAATAACCCTGATGATATCATGGTATGCTGTGTTCTTGTTAAATGGGAAATGTCTGAAAGCTTGTATATTTCTGACTTGGCTTTTAATGATATAAAAGTGCCTGCTATAATGTCAGTGCACCATCTTATGACGCCTGAAATGAGAAATCTGCAGTCATACAACTGTCTTGAGGTGAATGAGGTGTGTTGAGGTGACCATCTCTCCTTCAGGGCATGAATGCTTCATTGTAGACTAAAGGTCTGCATTAAAAATTGGACATGTGGAGTTTGAAAGACATGGGCATGATCCAGGTATGGAAGGTTTAATGAAAGACTATTGAGTTGCATTATGTGAACTTGAGGATGCAGAATGTGAGGAACCGGATCTACAGCTTTAATGTTATCTCCTGTGTTGATGTACCTGCTGATACTCAGTGACACAAACAGCCAAATGCAGCTTTCATCCCAGTCAGTCACCCTTTCTCTTGCTTTATCCCTTAATTTCTCTCTGGCAGAATGGGCAGTGTTTTGGCTGCCAGCTCCCCAAACCCTCCACCACCAGCCTCTGGCGGTGCTCCCGTCCCAGGGTTGACGGTGCCGCCAGGCTTTGGGATGCCTCCAGTTTCCTCAGTTATCACCCCCAGCGAGGCAGCCTCAGGACATGAGCAGGAAGAGAACTCGTTGCCTAACCCGGGAACATTCGATGAGTGTCATCGCAAGTGCAAAGGTAAATAAAATATACACTAAAATGGAAAATCAGTAAAAATAGAAGACTGGGTAGACATTTCAAGATACACCGTGTTATAAATTACATATAAAGAAAGTTACATAATGTGGTCTGTGAGAACATTATGGAGCTCTGAACATAGCAAATAGAGCCCGACTGAGAAATCATTGTGCCGATATCATCGGCTCGTATGAACTAACTGCAGATAAATCCGTTTCAAGCAGCCGATAAATGTCAGTTAAAGTTCCAGTGTGTTATATTTAGGATCTATTGACAGCAATGCAATATAATATCCATAACTATGTTTTCAGTGGTGTATAAAGAATGAGTCATTTCTATCTACATGGAAGTCACAAAGTTTCTCAAAGTCACCAAGTTTCTGCAGTAGCCCAGATAGACAAACTGCTCTACAGAGCACATTGTCAGTATGTTGAATACTTACGAAGTAGTAGTTGTAGTGCTCGTCGTTTTCATCTGGTTTGTCAGAACAAAGAAGCGACATAAAAATTTGGACAAAGGGAGACCCACACGTAATGTTTAGCACAAGAGCTGACTGAGTGTGTAGGCAACCAATCAATGTGACACACACACCAGCGATCCACACAGCTTTCTCTTGATTTAAGTTAAAACGTTTCAACATTCCTCAGAATGTAAAGACAGATAAGCGGTATGAAAACCTTCCAGCTGTGTTTTCCTCTGCCGTTGTTGCTGCAGTGGTCTGTGTGACGGGAGCAGAGGGCTCTGTGAGCGGGCGGCTGGCCGGCCTCATACGCTCCTCCTGCGGATTGGCACAGGCTTCTCCCGCAGCCACTTGCGGAGCTCCTCAACTCTGAAAATATTCAAGCATATTTTTGTTCCGCCATCACTTCTCGTAAAACTGTCAATATTTGAAATCTACACAGTTGATTTATCACCTCGAAACTTCTCAGAAGTGGATTTAGTGATGAAATAACGTATGAAAATTGTAAAATATAATACTTTCTGCTGCTGGCCTCTGTCCAGGGCGCACAATGAAGCAGTGAATAGTGTCGATTCTCTCTGACCAGTCAGCAGTCTGCTGTGTCTTCACATTACATTTTAGAATCGCCTCAGCTCGCTTGAATCCTCGACGGAGGTGATACGAAAAAAAGTACCTGGTAGCAGCTACAGGTACAACTTTTCCACAATAGAAAACCAAAAGAAGTAGAGTTGAGGCGAGTCAAGCTGGTACTGTGCAGTGGAAAAGGGGCTTTAGTTCAAAGTACTATTTATAACAATATACAAAGTTTAATTTTAAGCTGTGTTATTACATTTAATCTTGCTGAGGTCTGTTAACTACACATAGCAAATGTTAGGAATAATCTTTGTTTATGTTATGTGTTTCTGAAAAGAATGCCTGCAGATTTATTGGAATATTGGATTTTAAAATCCAGAATATCCTAAAAGTGCCTGCAGTGTGAATTTCCTGTGTGTCTTATCTGCATGTGTTTTTGTTCTCAGAGGTTTTCCCCATGCAGATGGAAGGCGTCAGGCTGGTGGTCAACAAGGGCCTTAGTAACCACTTTCAGGTCAGTTTTTACACTAGAAATTTTTACTACACAAATCAGGACTGTTTTTAAGACTAACTGATACACAAAATATATTCTGACTGTGTGATAAGCTCTTTTTTATAAGACTTTAGTCTGGAACACATCCACTGACCTCTCAAAACTGATAATTGATCTACATGTTGGTGCCTTGTTAAACGCAGGTTCATCAGTCTTTTGGTAGTGTGAAAATAAATAAGCAATGATAAAATCAGTTCAACTAAAGAATAAAGAAAGTGAAGTGCAAACGTTTTTAATTGTGTCCTTGTTTTTAAACCCTCCTTAAGGTGAATCACACTGTGCTGCTGAGCACTATGGGAGATTCCACCTACAGGTTTGGTGCTACATACGTTGGATTAAAGCAAGCAGGTCCAGCAGAGGTATGCTGCAGTAAAATCACTGTGAATCTCATCTGACGTTTATATTTTCTTTTATATATGAACTGTGACATAAATGCTCTGCTCTTTTTTTGTTCAGTTTTTTCCGGTCATGGTGGGAGACATGGACAACAGTGGCAGCCTTAACGCGCAGATCATCCACCAGGTCTCCAACAGAATACGATCCAAATTGGCCTTCCAGGTAAAACCAATTTCTTTTAAATCCCTGTTTAAATAACTTTAATACCACTGTAACCTGACCATAGTGTACTAGTATACTTCTTCTATTTTATTTCTTTTTAATTTTCCTGATTTCTCTCAGCATGCATGATGTAAACCGGAGCTAGAGTGATAAATCTGCCTAGCCTTTTCGCAGATAAATTGCATTGGCATATAAAAATTCCATTAAATTTAGATTCAGTTGCCTCATTACAAAGTTTGTCCACCAGGGAGCACTGAAAAGTATTTTCTTTGGTTATATTTTTTTTTACAATGTAAAATGTCTTGATCACAATTCTTAAATAATCAAATTAAACAGATCTTTACCAAAAATGCTTGCATATGTGATGTTATGACGTGACTTGATCAGATTTTTAAAAAAAATCTCTATCAATCTTCAAAATGTAGTCTGGTAAAGTGTTAACTTTGTGAAAATCTGTGATGTCTGCAGACACAACAGCAGAAGTTTGTGAACTGGCAAGGCGATGCTGAGATCCGGGGAGAAGATTTTACTGCAACGATTACTCTCGGAAACCCAGATGTCCTTGTTGGCTCTGGTAGGTCTTCAGTGAGTAATGCTGCATAGAGGATCCTGTCTGCTGAAAAGTTACCGTTTTGTAATCCAACGACTAAAATTGGGTTATGTCTGCAAATGTGTTAGGATAGTTTTTGATTTTCCAAAAGTAGATATCTATGTTGACCAAAACAACCTCATATAATCTTGCTGTTGTCCGCCCATCAGGTATTGTTGTAACACACTACCTCCAGTCCATAACGCCGGCTCTGGCTCTGGGAGGGGAGCTGGTTTACCACCGAAGGCCAGGAGAGGAAGGCGCAGTGATGTCGTTAGTTGGCAGATACACAGGTGAGACATTTTATGTAAGCTGTTGACTGGACTCATAGCTTCTCCTGGATCCTATTTACTCAGACTTAAAGAGGTGGTATTGTGGTTTTTGGCTTTTTCCCTCTCCTTTATTGAGTTGTATATCTTTTTTGTGCATGTAACAACAGGTTTGTAAAGTGAAAAAGCCCAAAGTCCATCTCCCACAGAAAACTCTGCTAGTAGGCTAGTAGTCCTTAACTAGGAACTGTGCATGTGCAACTCCCAACAAAGATCATTTAGAGACGAGATGTATCACTACATAGCTAAAACTAAGCCTTCAACACAGGGTGAGATGAGGAGCTGCAGCAATGTGCAGTATGACAAAAAATATGGTGTTTTTTGAAAATTAAACCATGTAAACCTGTTCTGGTACAACCCCTAAATAAGATTATGAACCTGAAAATGAGCATAATACCACCTCTTTAATGAGACCATATATTTGTTTATTTATTTTTTGTTAAACTAGTATTGACTTGATCTCCCCCTGCACAGGCAGTAACTACATCGCCACTTTGACACTCGGCTCAGCGGGGGCTCATGCTTCATACTATCACAAAGCCAATGAGCAGGTAACTTTGCTGCCTTTTATTTTTCCCATTTGTCAGACTCAGTGTTTAATTTGGTTAGAAGACCACATGGCTGATTATTGAGGCAGTTTTAGGTGAGAGAAAATTCACCTTAGGAATCAATATTTCTTATATTCATATATTTATTTCTCTTTTGAGGAGGACATATGACTTCCTTCAAAAAATGAGTCCAGATGTTCTGTTACTTTAGTATATATGTAGTACTGGCTTTCAAATAGTGTGTGTGTGTGTGTGTGTGTGTGCGTGCAGTAAACCCAACCTCCTTGATAATTACATATGTTTAATGTAAATGCTCCCTGACTGTGTTTTACCTGTTTGTGTATCCTTGCTTATAGCATTTTTCGTGTATCTGCATTCATCATGATCTAACAGTCTGTCTCTTCAACAGTTGCAGGTCGGTGTGGAGTTTGAGGCGAGCACCCGCATGCAAGACACCAGTGTGTCATTCGGCTACCAGCTAGACGTGCCTAAAGCCAATTTACTGTTTAAAGGTACCACGTGTGTGCACTCGATGTCAGGGGAAAAACTTAAATATACAGTGCATTCATTACCACAGCTGTACAAAGACTTTTTTTACCAGCCAAAGGAAAATCTAAATGTTTATTACTTATTATTATATTGTAGGAGTTGATGGATTTACAAGCCTTTGTTAAACAGCAGGTGACTGTATCCTGGATCCTCACTGTGTTTGTAGACAGATAAAATGACCGAACTATTCGTTCAAGAATTGTTACTGTTCCTCGGCGTTGTCTGTGAAATGTCATGCAAATGATGCATATTTGAATTGAAACTGAGTTTTCCAAGAGAGGGAAAAGGGAAAAAATCCTAAGGAGAAGTTGGATATTGCCACAGAAAAATGGCCTATATACAAATGATTTTGTGTTGTTACTTTTTCTTTAGAATGCATTTTTTAAATGACACAGGCATACATATGTGCAGACATGTTTTTATGAAATGTATTGATCTTGATAATTAAACCATCTTCTCCGTCTCCTATTCCTATCCTTTCAGGTTCAGTAGATAGTAACTGGGTCGTTGGTGCAACGTTAGAAAAGAAGTTGCTCCCGCTGCCGCTCTCTCTGGTCCTCTGCACCTTCCTCAACCACCGCAAGAACAAGTTCCAGTGTGGTTTTGGTGTCACTATCGGTTAGACTGACTGAGCCGCAGGTTATCGACCCGCAGACTGACTTCCCAGAACAGACAGACTCACTATGGACAAGCAGATTATACCACGTGCAACACTTGTGTCCCATCACCTCATTCTGTCACTCGACTCTGCCAATATCATGTTATTGGTTTCCCAGACTGTGTCACATCAAATGTTGGTGATTAGAAGGGAATAATGTAAATCCAATGCATTTAATGCTATAAGATGAATTGTCTGATTGATTAGAAGTGTAACATGTGATTGGTCAGGAATTTGGACTGTAGAAAGACGTAACACATTAAGAGACATTACAGAATCACAGAGCTCTTTGTTTGTCACTGAGTTCAGTGCCTGTCCAGTTTTGAATTTTATTCATGTTCTTTTGTTTGTTTTTTTTACTGTAAAGTCTGTCTTGGCGTGCAGTGAATGGATTTGTTGTCATTTGCTTGTTTAAAGGTGATTTATTGGTTAAAGACAAGTTTACCAGCTATCAGGAAGTAGTGTACTGTACCGCATGTCACGTGTACAACCCATCACTTGTTTTGTTGCCTTTTTTTTTATGTTATAAACATATGGAACCGTATATATATGACCTGTGTATATACCTCTTGGAAACGGATAAATAACATTTCTTACAAAAACTGCATGTGTTTGGTCGTTTCCTTCAGTCATCTCGTCTACTTTTCTATCTTTTTTTTTTTTTTTTTTTTTAAGTCAGTCTAACATTTTAAACCACTGATCCAGGTACTGAAAACGGAGAGTAGAAAACCAAACTAAAAACAATTTCAATTTACACAAAAGTGGGGGAAAGACATGAGAAATGTCTCCAGCAACATCTACATGCCATTCATCGTTCCCACAATCTTGACCAGCCATTATCCAGTAAAATGACATTCGGTTACTCCTTCACTGTGAACACTAGTAATTTATTTGCACCTCGATTTCCTATCTTTACCTTAAATGTTGGCACAGTTTGTCAGTGCTTATGGCCTTTTAAATAAATACAAATTTTGAAATATATATTATAGAATATATTATTGTATGAACACCATTAGATCCAAGTTTTTTGGGTTTTCTTTTTAAGGATTACGTGTGCGACCTTTCGTTTAAAAAAAAAAAAAAAAAGATTGTTTGATACTGCTCGTGAAGTGTTGGACTTTACTAAGTAAGAAAACCTTTTTGTAAATAATTGGGGTCCCTGCGTGCCCTTTATTAGCGTAAATAAATATATTAAGAGGAAGTCCGATTAGTCTGCTGCTCTGATTTGAGTTGGAATTTGTGAAATGCATTCATGAATCTGGTAATGACATTGAAAACCATTTTTAAACGTATGTTTATGTTGTTTTTTTTAAATGCACATGCAGGAAAGATACTTGTTATGTATTCGCAGTGTGCGCATTCCAACTCCTGCATAGGTGACTGTAGACTTTCAGAGGGAACTCTGTGACGGCCCTAGGTTTGTGCCCTCTTTTGTTCTTTGTATCTTGCTGTGTATCTATAGGTAGGCAGTTGGTGGGTGGAGCTGATACTTTGTGTGAGATTCAACACACCTGAGCCCCACCTGCTCAGGTGGCTGTAAAGGATCCTGCATGATAATTTGACTGTCTCTTCTCCTGGCCTGCCAACTGATTCTGTTTTGTTTCTTTGTGTTATACACCCATACACTCCACTCACACATACACTCCATGCATACTGACCTGACAAACACCTACAAATGTTTATTTTACTTATTAAAATATCTAGTATTTTCAGACTGTGGTTTCCCTTTTTTGTCACATACTGTTGAGCCAGGTTGTGACAGTTGAGTTTAAGTAAAGCATGAGCACAGAAAAGTTTTTTGTTTTAAATCACATTTTGTAATCCTTTAGCATGTTGCCCAAACGCCCTTCAGTAGTGTGTTTGCTAACACAGGATGAACCTGTGAGAGACAGTAATTTGGTCAGATGCTTTTTTTTGTAATGGGTAGTGTTGGTTTCTAACTGTCAAACCCAACACAGGAATAAAAACTTGCTCAGCAATGTATTGTGTAAATACAGTAACACTGTCTCTGGGTTTGAATCACTCATCTGTGAAAAAGTCATCCATGTTAATAAAGACACCAACAGTCTGAACTTCTTTGTTACATTTTTATTTAATGAGATGGTAGAGTTAAATATTTGGTGTGTGGAGGCTGATGGTGGATCCCATTTACTGGGTCTTCTTGGTGAAACTCTCCAACAGAACAGCCAGCTGAGCCTGCAGGTCCTGAGCGCTGGCGTCCAGCTTGGACTTCAGCTCCTCTCCGTATGGAGCCAGGTTCTGCTGGATCTCCTGGGTTTTCTGGGTCAGCTGGGTCTCAAAGCTCTGGGCCAAGGGGATCATGCTCCTCTGAAACTCCTCCAGGCTCTGCTCCATCTTCTCCTTCATCTCCTCGGTGTAGGGAACCATCTGGGCCTGCAGCTCATTCACGCGATTATCCAGCTGCCCCCTCAGCTCCTGGCTCTTCTGTAGCAGGACGGCCTTCAGGGCCTCGGGATCCATGGCCTCAGCGTAGGGGGCCGCCTCCTTCTTCAGCTCCTCCACCTGCCTCTGGACGTGCGCCACCATCTCCTCAGCGTAGGGCTGGAGGTTAGTGCTCACGGTGGTCAGATCCTTCTCCAGGCGTGCCTTCAGCTGCTCAGCCTGCTGGGAAAACTGATTCATGAAGTCCTGCGTCAGAGGAGCCACCTGAGTTTGCAGAGCAGCGACGTACTGATTCACTGTGTCGGCGCTCTGAGAGATCCTGGCACTGACAAACACAGTAAGAAAGACAAAACAGTTATTAAATTGAAACGTACACTATATTTCTAATGTCATTGGGCTTCTTTATCACTTTGAATCTTACTTCACTTCCTGTCCCAGCTCAGACTGTCTGATCTGGGTCAGGGAGTCTTCGGCCGTTTGTGTTGCCTTAGCAACGTAGTCCCAAAAAGCATTTTTCACAATGTCCAGACTGGTCTTGGGCGGCTCCTGCCACAGGATGTTGGCATTGCAAACTGTGCAGAAAACAGCAGATTTAGCACCTATAAAAGTTTTGGTATACACGGATCTGTCTTTTATTCAAAGGAAAAACTCACCAGAGAAAAGTGCGAGAACCACAAGTACCTTCATGATGGAATTTGACTCTGTTGGATAAAGAAAATAAATGTGATTTAAAAAAATGGCCGTTAATTTAGTCATGAATTTATGAAACATGTTCTAATAATAATAACAAAAGGTGTTACCTTGCAGAGGTGTCTCTTCCTCACTCTGTGTCTGATGACTTGTGTTGTGCAGACGGCCGTTCAGAGTCTATATAGCCATATTGAAGGGTAAAGTCCTTCTCCGGTTGCCCTGCTGGACGGATTCTTGTCACTACTCTCATTCCACGTCATAATTTAAGTGTCATCGCCTTTTTCATCCTGTGAGACAAATTCTCTGGCATCTGAATGGGTTAAGCAATCTTTTAAAGTAGTCATGCATTAACTTCAATTTTAAAGTAGCAAATAAATGTAAGGAAAAGGCCCCAAACCTAAAGCTGTATTGATTGATTTTTGTTGGCATCTTGGGGGCAGTGCAAAGTTGGTATGGCTAACTCATTAGCAAACACATCCAGCAGATACAGAGCAACATTAGCATCTGGAGTCATTGTGTCTGGCCCCGTGGCGATGAGTCCAATATTCGCTCTCCTTTTAGCTCTTTTTTTAATCTCTACCAACTCTTGAGGGAAATATCTGGCTCTTTAGCCGCTAAATGCTCCACTATGTTCACCACCTTGTCTCTAAGTTTGTCTGTCTGTCATTTGGTGCTTAGCAGATAGAGTACAGTGAGTATTTAGAGCTTAAATTAGGTTGATGAGAACGCTAAGACAATGAGCTGAAAGGTGTTAAAAACCTCTATACAGCTGCAATGAACTGATGAGTTGCATGAAAATGCTCTGTTGGTTCGTCACTACGAGTGATATGTTTCATATAACACCAAGTCATTTAACTTTTTGCTAATGTAAAAAAAATGATTATTGCAGCTTTAAGCAAAAAGAAGCACAGAAGTATCAGCAGTTACAGAGGCAATACATAAATGTTACTGATGTCATTAGCTCACCTGCACCTGTGTGCACTGGACTTGTGGGTAAAATATTCATGTGCCTTTTGATTATTGATGTGCCACAAATACATTGATTATATGGATTGATGCCTTTTATAATGTTTGATGCTTATGTATGATTGTCTGATTGCTCCACTGTTGTATTGTTGCTTTCATTATTAATTTTATTAATATTTGTGACTTTCTCTGTGAAAGGTGCTACATTAAATAAATTTGACCTACTTACTTACTAACTAAAATCTGTAATAAAAGGCCTAAAGTAGACAGAACACTGAGGAGGAGGCACAAAAAGCACAAATTGGTCTAAATAGGTCTTCTGTGAGGCATTTTTGGCAACAAGGACTATCGTCCTAAGTATTCCTGAAAATGTTGTGGAAAAGTAACTTTTTTCCTGTAATTGAATTGAAAATGTGAAACTTCCACACAGTATATTCTAGATTCATTACACATAAAGTGAAATATTTTAAGCCTTTTTTGAGATGCACCTGTAACTAGTTTCAAGGTCTACGTGTGCGTCATATGAAAACACCTGGGCGTTTCTCAGTAGTTTCTCCTGGGAGGAAGACTTTAGCTCATACGTCTTATCAGTTTGTCAGAAGGGAATCATTGTACAAGAAAACATAACATTCCTTCGTAACGGTAATCTGCAGTTCAGAACTGGATCAAAGTCCTGCTCACAATTCACTGACATATAAAACGTCTGAAAACAATAGCTTGTCTACGTAAAGTTGACATTCAGCTGAATCAATATGTTTACTGTCCTTCATAAGTAACAATAGAGTAATCAACAGAAACAATGCAGTGATTGAATCGTATGTCACAACAGAGTGAAATATTAACAACCTCGTAGTCTTATCTGCTGACTGTTGAGATCATCACCGTCTTTACGCATGTCATAAATGAGTAACCCAAAATCATGTCTCCTGACTGTTGTTTCACTAATTTGAATTAAATGCACCCTGGTTAATGTGTAATCTACCTGATGGCTTTATATACATTCTGTGATATTGTATATTTCCTGTGTATATTTTAGGTTGCAATTTTAATGTTAGCACTGTCCCTATCAAATAAACAAACAAAAACTTAAATCGTAGGCTATAATATGATTCTGGTCAGTGTAAATGACAAGAGCCCAATAAACAATGCCGAACAACAAACAAATTAACAAAGAAAGAGGGGCTATCAGTTGAAAATCACAGGTCAAAAGCAAAAAGGTTAGAGAAGATTAAAAAAAAAACATTTAGGCGCAGCATACAGAGGGATATTTATCAAAGCAGCAGTTGCCTGGATATTTCTCTACACATCTTTCTATCAATTTTACTAGACTAGAAAAAAACAATTTCAAATTGTTTAGTGGGAGGAAGTGCAGATGCTGTGAACATGTTAGCATGCTAAAGGTAGCATTTAGCTTAAAGTGCCTCAGAGAGGCTGCAGACTGTTTTTCAAGTAATTCTTATTATCAGTTATATTTATTTTCCAATTTTTCCAATTACTGAGTGTTCACTACAGTCTCAAACTTTTGGCAACAAAATCAAGTTTCAATTAATATGTTTAAAGACATTTAAAAGACATTACAACAGATTTCTTTATAATAAAATACCTGAGCGAAATCTTTACTCTGAAAGCTGTCTGCATAATGTATAATGTACATGAGGGTTTTATCAGGTAGTGGTGATGTCCTCCCTGATTTTCCACTGTTGGCACTGTTGTGATGTGGAAGCAGTAGTGACAGCATCACTCAGCGGTGGACTTTA
Organism: Micropterus dolomieu; assembly: GCF_021292245.1. Lineage (NCBI taxonomy): Eukaryota > Metazoa > Chordata > Actinopteri > Centrarchiformes > Centrarchidae > Micropterus > Micropterus dolomieu. The sequence continues at coordinate 8,359,737 of NC_060158.1, forward strand.
CTCCTGTGTCTCCTCTACAGGACTCAGCAGCCTTTATATACTCAGCCATGAGCAGTGCAGAACACACTCTCTGTACTCAGCAGCTCCCTGACCAAACAGCCAGCTCATCCACACAGGTAAGACAGCAGTAAGAGGATGTCACTTTGCAGGTTGCGAGATAAATAACAACAAAAAGCTAATTTTGCATGCTTGTTTTTAAGCTGCAGTGTCAGCCATGAAGGTCCTCCTGGTGCTCGCCCTCGCTGTTTTCACTGGTAAGGTTTGCTGATTTAGGTGAAACTCAACTTGTAAAAAGTTGGAACAAGATGTGACAATAAATGCTTCGTCGCCTCCGGGCTTTCAGCAGGTTGCAATGCCAATATTTTGTGGCAAAACCAGCCCGAGCGGCGGGTCGACATGGTGAAAGATGCTTTCTGGGACTACGTCTCCAAGGCAACCATGACGGCCGAGGACTCCCTGCAGCAGATCAGACAGTCGGAGCTGGGAAAGGAAGTGAAGTGAGTTGAAGATGCGCTTGTTAAAGATTATTAACTTTTCATATTTGAGGGGTTTTCTTATTGAGCCCTGCCCACTTTAAACCAGTCCGGTAAGAGAGCAAAAAGTAAAACAGAAAGTTGTTTGTTCATTTTTGTTCATTACTCTAGTAACCTAATAAGCTAATTGGGAAGTTTATTCATCACTGATTTTTGTTTGAATAATTTGTAGTTCATCTTTGAGAAGATGATGAATAAGGTTGCAACTAACGATTATTTTCAGTCTTGATTAATCTGGCCATTATTTTCTTGATTAATCGATTAGTTGTTTGGTCTATAAAATGTTGATCAGTGTTTCCTAAAGCCCAAGATGACCTCCTCTAATGTCTTGTTTTGGCCACAACCTAAACATATTCAGTTTACTGTCATAGAGGAGAACCAGAACATGTTTACATTTAAATTGCTTAATTTAAAGTCTGTGTGTCTCTGCAGCACCCTCATCTCTGAGAGCACCAACGCCGTCAACAAGCTCACCGACGCTCTCCGTACTCGGGTGGCTCCTCTGACCCAGGACTTCATGACTGCATTTTCCCAGCAGGCTGAGCAGCTGAGGGCCCGTCTGGAGAAGGATCTGACCACCGTGGAAACTCAGCTGCAGCCGTACGCTGAGGAGATGGTGGCGCACGTCCAGAGGCAGGTGGAGGATCTGAAGAAGGAGGCGGCCCCCTACGCTGAGGCCATGGACCCAGAGGCCCTGAAGGCTGTCCTGCTGCAGAAAAGCCGGGAGCTGAAGGGGCAGCTGGATAATCGCGTGAACGAGCTGCAGGCCCAGATGGTTCCCTACACCGAGGAGATGAAGGAGAAGATGGAGCAGAGCCTGGAGGAGTTTCAGAGGAGCATGATCCCCTTGGCCCAGAGCTTTGAGACCCAGCTGACCCAGAAAACCCAGGAGATCCAGCAGAACCTGGCTCCATACGGAGAGGAGCTGAGGGCCAAGCTGGACGCCAACACCCAGAACCTGAAGACAAAGCTGGCTGCTCTGTGGGAGTCCTTCACTAAGTTGACCAAATAAACGGACTAACATCTATAATTACTCAGTTATGTATTGTTTCTACTGCCTGATTGTTAATTATCTCTGCTGAATGAGCGTGGTGTTCATGGGACAGATAAAAAGTGCAATACCTCATTTTCTATGTTTGTATGTTGATGAAAGATGCTGTGAAAAACAACCTTCTAAGTAATGTCAGTATTTAACTATAACTTACTTATAACTATAAGCTGCCATCTGCAATACAATAACAATAAACAGGTTAAATGTGTTTTATGCTGTCACTTATATTCATATCTGAAGAATAATTTTTAAAAATAGCATTTGGGGGCTAGGGCGGCCCAGTGGTCCAATGGATAGCGCGACCCCCGGGCCGCAGAATAAGCGATTGACGATCGATCGATGGATTTGGGGGCTAAACGTTCAGGAATGTAACTATGTCTAGCATTTTTAAACAGAGGCATTCATGCGTCAAAGATAATCTCACAAAGGTAAATAAAAGCAAAGAATATATAACTTAATATAAACTTAAATATTTATCTCTTAAGAATGAAAAGTTCAATTCATAAACACACACACTTGTTCAATTCAGTACTGTGAGGGCTTTTGCTGCTACAGTCAGTAGAAAACTTTAAATACATTTTTCTGTGTAAGTGATTTACAGATTTACATTAACTGAGTCAGTTTGTAAACATTATAGCAACTACTTGTGCTCTTGTTAAGCTTTACCATTGAACTTATCATTGCTGCTTATGGCCACATTGACTGCTGTTCAGCAAACGTTATGTGGTCTCCTAAATAATCAAAAGCTGCAAAGGGTCCCTCTTGCATGCCCTTACGGTAGTTAAAACATAATGAAGTGTCCTTTAACTGGAGAAAATGCAATGGCCTGCCATACAGGCTACCCTGCATGCTGGAATTGGGTTTGTAACTGTTTCACCATTGGCAAGGCATGTTTATTTGAATAGCACATTTCAGCAACAAGGTAACTCAAAGTGCTTTACATAAAAGCAACAGTGGACCATATAAAAATGCATTTAGATTAAAAAATTTAAAGAGTTTAATAGAAAATAAAAACAGGATAAAACAGGACAGTAAAAGCTACAGTGTAGTATAAGTTATTAATCAAAAGCTTAATATTTGATTGAATAAAAGACAGCGGTAAAACAAAAGTCTTCCGTCTTGATTTAAAAGAAGTGAGAGTTTCAGCAGACCTGCAGTTTTCTGGGAGTTTGTTCCAGATACATGGAGCATAAGAACTGAACGCTGCTTCTCCATGACCTGATCCCAGATGACCTGAGAGGTCTGGATGATGACCATAACCATTCAGTGCTTTATAAACTAACAGCACATTTTATAATCAATCCTCTGACAGACAGGAAGCTAGTGAAAAGACCTCAGAACTGGAGTGATGTGATACACTTTTTTGGTCTTTGTGAGGACTCAGCTGCAGTTGTCTGATCGATGTTTTAGGGAGAACTGTAAAGCAGGGGATATGTAGACATGATTTAGTCTTCTCTCCTCTTTTGTCATGTTCACAGGGAGAGAATGGAAAACTTGGCCAAAAAGTTACTGATGCATGCACGTTTTTAGTTCATTTTATCATCTGTAGCTTGTTTTTATAAAGCTTAAATTACTATTATTGGACAATGCACACTTGTTTCTTCCATATTTTAATTGCATTGCATGTTTTCTTAATGAGAAAATAAACCTCTAAAGGCATTTTCATTTGTTGTTTAACTGCAAGCTATATAAAAAATAGTGCTCTAAAAAAGTGGTGGGGACAAAATTAGTCATTTCAAAAAGTGGTGGGGACATGTGCAGAGTGTCCCCAGTATAAATGACACCTATGTCCATAAGTGACATTGTGACCGAACGAATGACTATTTTGGTCATGGATTTCATACACTTTCTGGAATAAAACATCTAAAGCCAAAATCCTACCATATGGGCAATCCTGGGACAAAATCTTATCACATGACGGTCCGTGGTCTAATTTGTGTCAGTTTAGGGGTCCTTGACGGGAAAAGGTTTGAGAACCACTGCTGTAAAGACACCGTTACAGTAATCGAGTCTACTGAAAATGAATGCATGGACAAGTTTTTCCAGGTCATGCTGAGACATAAGTCCTTTAATCCTTGATATACTCTTCAGGTGATAGTAGGCTGACTTTGTAATTGTCTTAAAGTGGCTGCTGAAACTCAGGTCTGAGTCCATGACTACACCCAGAT